>NW_025376890.1:0-1303 GCF_016433145.1 Gracilinanus agilis
GGAAAACAAAAATCCAAACCTCCCCAAAAGAATGAAAGCTGGTCACAAGCTATGGAAGAGTTTAAAAATGAAATGTTGAGGAAGATGGAAGAAATCTGGCAAGAAAATTACAGTTAAAAGGCAGAATTTCGCAATTGGAAAGTGAGACAAGAAAACTAAAGACCAAAAATGACCAGATTGAAAAGGAAAACGAAAACATTAGAGCCAAAATCCAAAACATTAAAGCCGAAAACCAAAACATTAGAGCTGAAAAGCAAAACATTAAAGCTGAAAACCAAAACATTAAAGCCGAAAACCAGTCCTTAAAGGCTAGAATCGAACATTTAGAAACCAATGATCTCTCAAGACAACAAGAACAAATAAAACAAAGTCAAAAGACTGATAAAATAGAAGGAAACATGAAATATCTCAATGAGAGAGTGACAGACCAAGAAAACCGGTCTAGAAGAGATAACTTGAGAATCATTGGTATTCCAGAAAAGGCAGAAATTAATAGAAACTTGGACTCCATACTTAAAGAAATTATTCAGCAAAATTGCCCTGAAGTTCTACAACAAGAGGGCAATATAGACATTGAAAGGATCCATAGAACACCCTCTATACTGGACCCAGAAAAGTCAACACCCAGAAATATAATAGCGAAATTGAAGAGCTTTCAAATTAAAGAAAAAATCTTACAAGAAGCCAGAAAGAGACAATTCAAATATCAAGGAGCACCAATAAGGATCACACAGGATCTGGCAGCCTCAATGCTAAAAGACCGCAAGGCTTGGAATACAATATTCAGAAAGGCAAGAGAGCTGGGCCTTCAGTCACGAATCAACTACCCAGCGAAACTAACCATATACTTTCAGGGGAAAGTATGGGCATTCAACAAAATTGAAGAATTCCAAGTTTTTGCACAAAAGAGACCGGGAGTAAATGGAAAGTTTGACACTCAACCACAAATATCAAGAGAAAGATGAAAAGGTAAATAAGAAACAGAGGGAAAAGAAAGAAAACTCATAGTTTTTTAAGCTTGACTCTTTAAGGGCATAAATAAGATCTAATTATCTGTATTACTAGGTGGAGAAATGCTATGTATAATTCTCTGTAGTGAACTCTATACACTATTATAATATTCACTATTATAGCAACCAGAAGAATAATTCATAGGGAGAGGACAGGATACTAAATGGTCTAAGAAGACATGGGGGGTGGGAAAGAGGGGGGGAATAGTAGGGGACACCAAGAAAAATCTGAGTAAATAAGAAAAATAAGATATTCTATTACACACAAAGAGGGCATGGGAAGGGGAGGGGAT
>NW_025376891.1:0-1533 GCF_016433145.1 Gracilinanus agilis
CCTCCCAGGAGCCTCCTCTCTCCCTCCCCTTCTTTCTCTGGGGTCGGCGCATTTCCCTTTTCTTTCTCTCTGCCCGGTGTCCGCTGGTCCACCCCTCACCCCGTAGCCTCTGTTTCCCCTTTCCTCTTCCCCCACCCCCCAGGGCTGCCATCCTCAGCCTGTCTCCTCACCAGCTGCGTCCTAGCTATTCTTAGCTACCCGGCGCGCTTGATTCATGCCGCCCCGGCGATGTGTGCCAGCTCCCGCCCTCAGCCCGGGGCTGGGGGGGAAGGGGGAGCCAGCGTTTGTCCAGGGCTGGGGAGGGGGGCTCTCATGCTAGCCTTGGAAGGGAAGGAGGCAGGCCTGCAGGCCCATGGAGCCAGGTATCCGCTCTATTGCTCTGGGTGCTTTGGGGGGGTGACAGCGTCCTCGTCGTCGTCTCAGGGAGCCCTGCTCCCCCAGCTCCCCCAGGGCCGGGGTCAGCTGCAGCCCTGAAGTGGGGATCATGTGACCAGATGCTAAATCTCGAGGGGAACAGGAGTAGGGGGCTGCCTGGGTGCCTGTGGGGAGATGCTGCCAACACAACCCCCCTCCCAAAGTCAGCTGGGCCTTGGCTGCTTTGGATCTCCATGGAAACCGGGGAGCCTGGCCTTACTTGGGGTGGGGGTGGGGGGCGGGCCAAAACCATGCAGTCTTGTTTGCCGGGCTGAGGGGAAGGGGCTAGACAGAGGGGTGGTCTTCACCCCGACTCCGTGTCCTGCCTCAGGACCAGCTCCTCACACAACCTCGGTGGAGGAGGAGGGGGCAGACAGAGACAGAGAGAGACCGAGAGGAGGAGGGAGAGAGAGAGAGATGGACAGAGACAGAGACAGAGGAGAGACAGAGACAGAGATAGAGGAGAGACAGAGACAGAGAGGGAGGAGGAGGAAGGAGAGAGACAGAGGAGAGACAGAGACAGACAGAGAGAGGAGAGAGAGAGAGACAGAGGAGGGAGAGAGAGAGAGAGAGAGAGAGAGAGAGAGGGAGGGAGGAGGGAGAGAGAGATGGAGAGAGACAGGGGAGACAGAGACAGAGGAGAGAGACAGAGGAGGGAGAGAGAGACAGTCAGAGACAGAGAAGGGAGAGAGACAGAGAGGAGGAGAGAGAGAGATGGAGAGAGACAGAGGAGAGAGACAGGAAGGAGGGAGGGAGAGAGAGAGAGAGAGAGAGGAGGGAGAGAGGGATGGAGAGAGACAGATAGAGGAGAGACAGAGACAGAGGAGAGAAAGAGACAGAGGAGGGAGAGAGACAGAGACAAAGAAGAGGAAGGAGAGAGAAGGAGATACAGAGAGATGGAGAGAGACAGAGGAGGAGAGAGAGATGGAGAGAGACAGATAGAGGAGAGTCAGACAGAGACAGAGGAGAGAGAGAGGAGGAAGGAGAGAGGAGATACAGAGAGATGGAGAGAGACAGAGAGGAGGAGAGAGAGATGGAGAGAGACAGATAGAGGAGAGACAGAGACAGGAGAAAGGAGAGAGAAGGAGATACAGAGAGATGGAGAGAGACAGGGAGGAG
>NW_025376892.1:0-7971 GCF_016433145.1 Gracilinanus agilis
AAGGAAGGAAGGAAGGAAGGAAGAACTTTAGAGGGGAAAAATATTTTTGGTTTTGCACATACAGAATACTGGAAAGTGTTTGTAAGTCTAAAACGTTACAATTATGCTGTACATTGGTACCAGCTGTGAGGGGAGAAAGGTTGAGAGTAGAAGTGTCAAGAGAACCAAAAAAGAGATCACAACAGGTTTCTGACAAAACATTTTTGCTACAATAGACAATTTGAAGAAAACGTCACGTGTACTATACACAGCTTTAAAAACATTGAAAAAAATGCCATCACTGGGTGTATTTACACGAAGTCCCATATACTTTTCCTTATTTGAAATACATAACAGGATGGACAAACAATAAAGCTTCCATTTGTCCACAGCGCATTGTAGGCTACCTATAGTGCCACCACAGCTGGGGGAAGTTGGGGGGAAGCCATGGGAGGAATCTTTATGTTAAAGTCATGGTAGCAATCTTTATGTTAAATAGAATAATGATATTGTATAGATTTTGCTGTATGAAAATTGATTTTTTTTCCTTTCAATTGTCACTGCCACAAAATGGAACAAGTTTCTGATTAATTCATAATGCTAGTGGCCCAGTGGACAGGCTGTGGGGTTCGGGTGGGCAGAAAGGGTCTGTCTTGATTTTCGCTTTTTCAGAGGAAGTATTGGTATCCTCAGCCTCTCCTCCCCAAAGTCCCTTCGAATTCCTGTCTGCCTGGTTCCCATGAGACGTCGAGTACAAATACATGTGCAAATGCCCCATTTTGATGCTTGGAATTTATCAGGAACTGTGACTCCTCTACTCATGTGTGTGTATGCATACATGTACACGGTCCTGACATTTGCGGATTCAAACACAGAGAGCTTTTGGCACAATAAGAGGGTCTCCGTGTTAAGAAGGAAATGAGTAAACAACTCTGACATTTTTGTTTCCCTCTGAGGCTTGCAAAGAAGGTGTTAAGAGCACAAGGTTTAAATCATAAACTTTATTAAAAGGCAAACAACTCAGCATTGCAGATCCTGCCAACTTGGACCGAGTATTGGGGTCATGCTACACTGAGTTAATCAAGAAAGTATTGAGGGAAGAGAGATGGAATGGGAGCCATCCAAGTCAAACTGGCCCAGACCAGAGGTCTAACTCTTAGTTATCCATGCTTGTTTCTGTGGGTAAGGACAGAGAGCTGGGTAAGACCTTCAGATTACTTCCCCAACCCTATTTCTTTAGGAATTTTAAGAGGATATTTGGGGACACTATCCCATTTGGGGGTGCCTAAACCCGAGATGTAAATCCTTCAACATATCTCTCTTGCCTATATCCCTATTTTAGAATCTTACTTTTCTTCTCTAAGGAAGGTGATTCATGGCACTATGGGGATGAATAATTTTTCATTTTTCATTTTAACACAAACAGATTCAAGACAAATCAGACACTTCCCTGAACAACAACTAGGCAAGTTGAGGAAAGAGCATATAGTTCTTTTTCAAGGGAGAAATAGCTATCTGTTTTACCATCAATATGCTCTCATCAATCAACTGGGTACCAGACTACTCTGGCCTAAAAAACATAGACACTATGAAAATGAAGAAAAAGTATAAGTCCTCTATATTCTAAAATATATATTCTATTGATGCAGAGTGAAAGGAGCAGAACCAGGAGAACCATATACACAGAGATGGATACCCCGTGGCACAATTGAATGTAATGGGCTTCTCTACTAGCAGCAATGCAATGATCCAGGACAATTCTGAGGGACTTATGAGAAAGATGCTATCCACATCCAGAGAAAGAACTGTGGGAGCAGAAACACAGAAGAAAAACAACTGCTTGATCACATGGGTCGATGGGGATACGATTGGGGATGTAGACTCTAAGCGATTACCCTAATGCAAATATTAATAATATGGAAATAGGTCTTGATCAATGACACATGTAAAACCCAGTGGAATTACTCGTTGGCCACAGGGGGGTGGGGGGAGGGGAGGGAAAGAACATGAATCATGGAACCATGGAAAAATATTCTAAATAAAAAAATGTATATATACACATATATACACACTATATAGTGTGCATACTCAGAGCAGCACTTTCTGTTGCAGTAAGAAACTGGCAACAAATTTTCTGTTGATTAGGGAATGACTGAACAAATTGTGGTATATGAAAGTGATGAGCTATTAATCGGCTTGATAAAAACATTAATACAAAGAATTAAGAAAATCTTGGAAAGACTTCTATGAACTAATGCAAACTGAAGAAAGCAGAATCTAGAGAAGAAGATGTACAGTGGCTCTAATAATGTAAAAGAAATAAGTAACTGTCTAAATTGGGTAATATGGAGATGTCACACACTACCAAGACACACCCACACACCCACAAGTAACAGGATACACAGGATAACTGAGAACCTACCCAAGGGATGGGTGAGTTGAGTAAAATCACATTGGTTGGTGAATGGCAGTTGGCAGTTACTGGTCAGCCCAGCCAGGGAAAAGACAAGGGTAGAAGGCTATCTTTCTGTGGGTTATTTCTTGGGTTTGGAGAAAGGCACAGAAAGTAAAGTAAACCTGTTTATTAAAGCTTAGGGGTTAGGGAATGGACAGGCTAAACTAATTTCTAATGGGTAAGCTCAGACTAAGGGAGTGGGACAAAACTACACTTGTTCCCTCGTTCACAGTCTCCAGGAGTCACAGCAAGTAAATCCACAAAAGGGTTAAAGTCAAGGAGCTAAACTGGTTTGATATGTCCACCAATCAAACCAGAATCACATCTCAACTTGATCTTTCCCAGGATAGATGGACTTACAGGAGACAGTTATTTTCTGGGCTCTTCACCTTCAGCAGCTAAGAAAAGCCCCTAACTGCCAGCAATTGCATCCAGAGAGTCCCTCAGAAAAGTCTCACTCCATCATTCCATGTTTGGAACCTTCTCCAGTTAACTTATGCCTCTTACTAAACTTTTCCTAATTCTCTTATAAAAGAAATCACTAAAAAATATAATCCATTGGGGCAGCTGGGTTGCTCAGTGGATATCCTGGTTCAGATGTGACCTCAGACACTTCCTAGCTGGGTGACCCTGGGCCTACTTTATAGCTCCCCTGCCTCAGAACCAATAATTAGTATCAATTCTAAGACAGAAGGTAAAGGTTAAAAAAAAAAAAGATGACACCCATCTCTATGCTTTGAGCAATTCTTGACTTCAGAAGACTGATAGTGAGACATACATCCCATCTCTCAGTAGAGACTATAGGTACAGAAGGAAGTGCACACCATCAGACATCATCAACATGATGACTTATTTCTTTTCTTTTCTATTCTTTGTTTTAGAAGGATTTGCTATCAAGTTGGGGACAGGAATAACTGGGAAATGACAATAATGTAAAAACTAAATCAATAAAACATTGTTAAAATGTAAGATATTTTCTCTTCTTGTGGTCTACTTGAATAGACAAGATACCATTGAAATAATGGAGAATGATTCTAAGAGTAAGATTTTCTGTGCACATATGTATGTCTCCAAGAAATGAATGAAGCTCAAGGGCAGCATGAATAGACATCTCTGGAATCTTTCCCAACTTTGTCCAAAGGAGACTGTAATTACTGCCTTGAGGGGAGCCAGGTAACGTCCATAAAGCTGAATATTCTTCTCTTCAGTCTCTGAGAAAGGTACTAGACTAGAATTATATTTATCTGCCTTCCTGAATATTGTTGTTCTATGCAACAAAGTAGGTTCAAGTCAAAAACTATTCCTGGATCAATAATTCTTGGGAGAAAGGCAGCCCTATGCTTACCCTCACCGCCCTGGCCCCTTCCCACCAAAAGCTAGATACACAAAAGGCCATAAAAATGGTACCTAGCAAGTATCATTTACCAAAGCCCATTGGCATACCACTCTCTCCCCACTGGTAGGGATTGGTTACTCATTTCCCCACATTTGTCTAAAGGGCAAATTAATGATCTAAAAAAGAAGAAATGTCTTCTTTGGGCAAGAGTGGCATTTACCCAAGATCCCTGCCCTTCTGGAAGGATTTCCAGAATGAAAGGAGTTGGGGGGGGGAGGGGAAAGGTATCAACAGCTTGTAAGACTTCGTGCCCTTGGTGTATACCAATACGCATGTGTTTATAAATGGCCCCACACATAAAGATTTGATATGTGTGACTCTACATCTTTGTTTGGAAATTGGGGCTTCCACTAAATCTAATGACTTCTTGCCTTTGGGAGCATATGAATGTGTTTTTTAAAAAATGGTGTCTGAATGGAGGAACCAAGAGGCAACTTGCCACAGAATTTCATTGACAAAACCGGAAAATCTTGCACTTGTGTGAAATAATCACTGCCTTGAGTTAGAGAAGCAACAGAAGAATAAAAGCCTTCATTCCTAGAGCCAGGAAATTCTCTATAGAAAAGGGGATAAAACCCTCATTTTGCTCTTGTTTGACCTTATCACCTGCACTCTGGCCACTAATCCTACTCCTCCGGGAAGCTTTCCAAGATTCCAAACCTGTGGAACCATTTTCTAGCCACTGCCTTTCTTTTCTTTCCTTCCCTTCCCTCCCCTCCCTCCATTCCCGTGCCCCCGCCCAATCCCGCCCCTTTTCACAAAGCAAACCCACCACAAAAATGTTTCCTTCTGTCTCTCGGTGTAGAGCAGCCAAGACCCGGAAACCACCGGGACTGATCATTACACGGGTCTGAGTGACGAGGAGTTAGCTAGGGTGGCGTCTAGACCAAGGACACTCTGGAAGGTCTGTCTGGTGTATTCCAAACCAGGGCTGCTAAAGAATCCTGAGGGCTCCAATCCCAATCTCTCACTGGCAACTCTCCTGAGGAAATGAGGGATTTTCCAGTGTTCATGAGCACTCGTTTGTGCTGCTAGTCTCTGCCTGGCTTTTCTCCAGCTGCTTTTTTCGAGGTTGAACTTTACTCGTTTTTTCCTTAGGCTGGGGTCACTTTGGTTGTTTAAGGCATCCCTAGCTTCCGCATCCAATCAGAATCCAGCCTGGTTCACAGCCAACCGACTGATTCATGCAAAGGCAGCATTCTGGGAAATGTAGTCCAGAGGATTTCCCCCATGAGAGGGGCTCTCCCAATCCCAAAGACTGCTGGGGAAATGGATGATCCGCAGGCCTGTAGCATTACCAAGATTGTTAGACTGATCTCTTTTGAATAGTCACAGATCATCTCAGTGGCTTAATGCAATCAGAATAGTAGGATCTTCAAGCAGGACCTTAATCCTCTACAGAAAGACACTGTTTCACATGGACAGAGGTAGAAGGCAGTGTGGTGTGGTGGAAGGAACAATCAATCAATCAAAAAACATTTCTTAAATACCTACTATGTGCACTGTACTAAACTCTAGGGATATAAAAAGAGGTAAAAGACAATTCCTGCCCTCAACGAGCTTCCAACCAAATGAAAAGGAGGAAGACAACATGCAAACAAATATATACAGAGCAAGCTATGCACACTGGTTTTGAAGTCAAACAGACCTGGATTCAAATCCTGACTTGGCTTCTTGCTACTTGTGCGACCTTGACCCAGTCACTTAACCTCCATAGGACTCAGTTTACTCATCTGTAAAGTGAAGGGTCTGTTCTAGATCTAAGGTCCTAAGAACCTACAGAAGACCTCCCACCACTCATATTATGGGTGAACCCTTTTGACAAGCAAGTGTCCCCTTGTCAATAATCAGTGGGGTTTTCATTCCTCATTTGCCTACAATCAAATGGTTCAAAGACCATTCTTTTCAACATGAAGATCTTATTGATGTTGCACAACAGCTGTGTCCTGATTTCTGAGGAATTCAAGGAATGGGTGACCCAGGGAGCTATAGGGGGATGCATAGTAGTGGCAAGCTGAGCCTTTCTTCAGTGATGACTGAGTTAAAGGAAAGCTGCTAAGCATGTTAGCAAGACCCTCTACAGAGAAAGCCTGGAAGTGAAATGTCTGAAGTGAAGTGAAGAAGAATCACATAGAGTAGGAAGTCTATGATGTTCCCCGAGGGAGGATGTGAAAAGACCGGCATTCCCCATTTTCCTAAAACTTGGATTAGTTTTGCTTAAAAGGCAACAATCAGGCTAAAATGAAAGAAGGGGAGAGTAATGAATGCTGGAGGGGATGTGGCAAAATTGGGACATTAATGCATTATTGGTGGAGTTGTGAACTGATCCAACCATTCTGGCTGGCAATTTGGAACTATGCTCAAAGGGCTATAAAAGAATGCCTGCCCTTTGATCCAGCCATACCATTGTTGGGTTTGTTCCCCAAAGAGATCATAAATAAACAGACTTGTACGAAAATATTTATAGCTGCACTTTTCATGGTGGCAAAGAACTGGAAAAGGAGGGTATGTCCTTCAATTGGGGAATGGCTGAACAAACTATGGTATATGCTGGTGATGGAATACTATTGTGCTAAAAGGAATAATAAACTGGAGGAGTTCCAGGCGATTCTAAGACAGAAGGTAAGGGCTTAAAATAAAATAATAATAATAATAAACTTTAAAAAAAGGCATTGGACCTATCTTACCTATCATCTGTGCCATGATGTTTCAAAATATCTAAGTAAACAATTTTAAAACATAGAAAGTCAACAAAGACATGTAACCACTTGAGGTACTGCTCAAGGAAAAGGAGTCCTTTGGTCTTGCCTAGGCTGGTCACCTCACTGTTTCTGCACTCTCGGTATCCAATGATAACATCACAGAGTGCCTCAGTCAGCTTCTGCTGATTGGGTACCTACATGAAGGTAGCAGCCAAGCGGTCCAGTGAACATCAGCCTCATAGACAACTTCAGCAGCCAATCCCCCATCATTTTTAGACTTTCATTTATTTTGATGATTTCTGTGCTTTTAGAGTAGGAATGAATTCCATAGGTACACTGAAAGGTTAGGAATACTAAAGACGCACCCACTGGCTCTGGCCCCTACTTATTACCTCAACTTGTATTGAAGGGGGAAACAATCTCCCCGCTCTTTTTTTTTCAAATTATTAAACATTTATTAATATTCATTTTTAACCTGTTTACATACTTTATGCCCCTACTTTCCCCTTCACCCCCCGCATTCCCCTCACCCATGGCCAATGCACATTTCCACTGGTTGTAACATGTGTCCTTGTTCAGGGTCTATTTCCAAATTGTTGGTAGTTGCACTGGTGTGGTAGTTCCGAGTCCACATCCCCAATCATGTCCGCCTCAGCCCATGCATTCAAGCAATTGTTTATCTTCTATGTTTCCTCTCCTGCAGTCCTTCCTCTGAATGTGGGTAGCATCTTTACCATAAATCCCTCAGAGCTGTCCTGTGTTATTGCATTGCTGCTAGTACAGATGTCCATTACATTCGATTTTACCATAGTATATCAGTCTCTGTGTACAATGTTCTTCTGGCTTTGCTCCTTTCGCTCTGCATCTGTTCCTGGAGGTCTCTCCAGTTCACCTGGAACTCCTCTAGTTTATTATTCCTTTTAGCACAATAGTATTCCATCACCAACATATACCACAATTTGTTCAGCCATTCCCCAATTGAAGGACATACCCTCATTTTCCAGTTTTTTGCCTCTACAAAAAGCACAGCTATAAATATTTTCATACAAGTCTGTTTATCTATGATCTCTTTGGGGTACATACAATAGTATGGCTGGATCAAAGGGCAGGCATTCTTTTATAGCCCTTTGAGCATGATTCCAAATTGCCAGCCAGAATGGCTGGATCAGTTCACAGCTCCACCAGCAATGCATTAATGTCCCAATTTTGCCACATCCCCTCCAGCATTCATTACTCTCCCCTTCTTTCATTTTAGCCAATCTGCTAGGTGTGAGATGATACCTCAGAGTTGTTTTGATCTGCATTTCTCTAATTATTAGAGATTTAGAACACTTTCTCATGTGCTTATTGATACTTTTGATTTCTTTACCTGAAAATTGCCTATTCATGTCTCTTGCCCATTTATCAATTGGGGAATGGCTTGATTTTTTTATACAATT
>NW_025376893.1:0-2893 GCF_016433145.1 Gracilinanus agilis
CACACTTGTAAGCTTACATATGTTTGTGTGTGTGCGTGTGTGTGTGTGTAACTACCATCACAAGGCTTTATTAGGTCTTAGAATATAAGAATGCCTGGAAAAGATAACAGTATGTCCCAATGAGGGGCATTTTGTTAACATTTGAAGGTTTTCAAAAGGCTTTATTCATAGCAACTGTTATGAGGAAAATTAAGAGTTTAGATATTTAGTGAACCTCTTACCTTTGTAGGATATTTATTACCATCATCCATATTCAACTTAGGAGGAAACTAAGGCTCTGGGACACTTAGGAATTTGTTTATCATCGTAGCATAGCTACTAAGTATTAGATCAAGGATTCATACATATGCCTCTACTTTTAACTTAATATTGACCAATAAATTCTCATAATGAGATGCAAGAGTGACTGAATCTGTATAAATGGTTAAACAAGCTAAGGCAAAATGTGAAGTAGCATAATGGAGAAAGTGCAAGTCCTGGAGTCAGGAAGACCTGAGTTTAAATCCCACTTCAGGTCTTTGTGAGCTGGGTGAACTTAGCTCATCACTTAACCTGTTTGTCTCTGTAATCTCATCTGTAAAATGAGGATAATAGTAGGGCCTACTTTTCATGGGAATTATGAAAAAAATTAATTTTAAAGCACTTAGCACAGTGCCTGGCACATAGTAAGTGTTTTATAAATGTTTGTTATTAGGTATAACAAAGAACCTCACTGAAGAACTGAATTCAAGTGAACTTAAGGAATGAAATGAAAGCAGCAGGTTTTAAATTTTTTGACATCTGTATTCCCATACATAAATTACAAATGAATTCAAACTCTAATTCTTTGTAATTTCCTCTGATGAATAAATCTGATTTGCTATTATTTTACCACACATTTTGCTACTGCATGAAAATCCAATGGACTTTGGGTACTCAGTTATGAAAGTGAGGAATGCAATCCCAAATGGTTAACTTTGGGAAAACCTATTATCTCTAAGATAAAGTTATGTTGCTCCTGGGTACACACACAATTAAGTTTAAACTCTTTGTATCATTAAAGGTCATTAACAATCTGAACTCTCTTCATTTTCTAGTTTATTTAAAATTACTACCAACCATGCATTCTATGGTCATATCAAACTAATTTATGATTAGTAACTTGAATACTCCCTGATCTTTTCAAGTCCTTGACTCTTCTTTATTCTGTTCCTTGTTCATTAAAAGTCTTCCTGCCTTCTCTTTATCAATGGAACTGCCTCCTCCCCCCCCACACACACACACATATCTTGTGTGGGGAAGAGGCAGTTATATATATATATATATATATAACTCCCTGGTCTATATTGTTGTGTGCAGATGCAAAGCATGGAATCCCTGCAAAGGTACAGGGATAGCCTCACCCAAAGTTTTGTTTGACTAGGAATAGTGATTACATCAGAGTACGGAGGATTCACTAGGGATTTTTCTCTTCCAATGCTTATTGGCAACTTCTAAAATATTTTGTTGGGGGGGAATCTTGTCTGGGAAGTTAATTGGTTTCCTCATGATCACACAGCCAGTCTATCAAAGGTACAACTTGATTATGGTCTTCCTGTTTTTGAGGTTAACTCTATTCATGCTGCCCCTCAATTAAATTCCTACCTATATGTTACAACCTGACTTATAAAGGATCATAGAATTTTGAGAACTAAATGGGACCTTAGTGGCTATCTATTCTAATTCATACATGAATTCTCTATTATAGTACACAGTAGGTTGGTCATCCACCTTTTATTTAAAGATCTAGAAAGGAGAAGGAACATCTCACCTCTTGAGACACCCCATTTTATTATGGACAGCTCAAAGTATTAGAAACTTTTTGCTGACATCGAGCCTAAATTTCCCTTTCTTCAACTTCTACTCATTGTTACTGGGGATATGTAGAACAAGTCTCATCTATCTTTTACCTCTTCACCTTTCAAATACTTGAAGACAGCTCTCATGTTCCCCTGAGTCTGTTCTCCAGGACTGGCATCTCCAAATCTTTCAATACTTCTCACATGACATAGATCAAGGCCATTCTCCCTGGTTGAAAATCTCTGAACGTTGTCAAGTGTATTACTGTTTTTCTTAAAATCTGATGCCCAGAACTGGATATAACACTCCAGATATGTTCCAAAAAGGACAAACTACAGAGGGATTAGGGAATCTTATCACTTTACTCCCATCTACATACTACCTGCCTCTCTTCATGCAGCCCTTGATTATATTAAGATTTGTTTTCTTTTCATTTAGTTGCTGCATTTTTGTTGTCTTGTTATAAGACAGCATATTCATCTTGACCTTACAGTCCACTAAGTCCTTTATATATTCTTCAGACAAACTACTGCTAATTATGCTGCCTCCATCTTAAAAGATTATTTTTTTCACTCCAGGGAAAACTACATTTAACCCTATTTAGTTTAACTTACAGTGTTCAACTCAAATGGCCTAATCTGTTGAAATATTTTTGGATTCTGCTTATCATCCTGCGTTTTAGCTATCCCTCCCAGTTATATACAAACTTGATGAACTGAGTATATATATTTTTTCATCTAAGTAAATGGGGCAGGACAAGTTTAGATCTATGAAATAATCAACTAGAGATTATGTGTCATTCATGTGAAAGCTTCCAAAATGTTTCCTGATGCTCTCATTTCATATTGTTCTGCTATGTTTCTTTGTCCTCACATAGCTTTTTGTTTTTCACATACATATAATATATATACATATATATATATACATATATATATATATATACACACACACATACATTATGATATTAGCTCTATGAGGGCAATGTACAAATCTTCCTTAATTTTACTAATTTTACTAACTTCCTTAGCTCCAAGCAGTGATCCCTTACTGAGATAAACCTTTATAAATGTTTGTT
>NW_025376894.1:0-1313 GCF_016433145.1 Gracilinanus agilis
CTTAGAATCAATACTTTATTGGTTTTAAGGAGATGGAAGCTGACTTGCCCAGGGTCACACAGCTAGGACGTAGTTGAAGCCAGATTCAAAGTCAGGGCCTCCCAGCTCCTCACTAAACTGCCTAGCTAACTCCAAGCATGGCTGTCTAAAACACCCCTGAGGAGAAACCACCTGGGGGAGAGGGAAAGGGGGGAAAAAAACCTCAGCTTCGACCTTGACCAGGCCTCCTTCTCCTCTCTAGTTTGGCTTGAGGAAGAACTTGTGAGCTTCGTAGGGTCCAGAGGATCAGTAAGTCAGCCAATCAACATTTAGTGCTTACTAAGTGCCAGGCACCGTGCTATGCTCGAGGAGAACAAGAGAAGGTCAAAACCAGTCCTTGCCTTCAAGGATTTATCATGGAGCTGGAAGACATCTGTAAATACCTTGTTTAACTCGGTTTTGTATATCCCAGCATTCCAAAGACCCATCTCTCCTCATGGCCGTGTTCTCAAAGGCTTTCCCTCTAGAGTTCAAGTTTAGAAAATAAGCTCATTGAGGGCAGGGGCTCTTTTTAACCTTTTCCCAGAACTTAGCCCAGTGCCTGATACAGATAAGCACTAAATAAATGTGTGTTGATTTTTTGAAGCTCTCACAGGTTTAACTGAGCTGTAAAGGCATCCAGTGTGGACCCAGCGGTAATCTGTCATTCAAGGACCAGAATAGCTAAATTCAGAGAGACTCACTACCAGCTCGTCTGCAGAGACAATCTTTCAGCTCAGCACTTCCCTGAGACCATTTACCAAATCACGGGGGATGAAGATCTGCCTTGTTGGGCCCCATGTACACAGAGGGTCGAGCAGGGCTTTGCAAAACTTCCTTTCCTGATTCCTGTTGATTAACCCTGGGTGTTCTGAGCACATAGCACTTGGCACTTCGGGATGAAGCCATTTCTTTATTGGCTGCTGTGCAAGATGACTCAGTGGACCTTTAAAAGGGGAGTGACTCCACCCTTGGCTCTCCTTTCTCTTTCCTTCCCAGCATCAGGCTATTCTGTAGGGGCAAAGGGGGTAAGGATGGCTTAGTCATAGATTTGGGATCAGGAAGATGGGTTCAAATGCCACCTCCATCATTTACTATTTGGGTGACCATGAGCAAGTCACCCAAACTTTCTAAGACTCAGTTTCCTCATGTATAAAAGAAATTTTTTAAAAGATTAGATTAGATGGCTTTTTTAAAACCCTTACCTTCCATTTTGTAATCAATACTGTGTATTGGCTTCAAGGCAGAAGAGTGGTAAGGGAGGCAATGGGGGTCAAGTGACTTGCCCAGGGTCA
>NW_025376895.1:0-2331 GCF_016433145.1 Gracilinanus agilis
ATCTTTCAGGAATTTTCCATTTAATATTTTGATAAATGAAATTGACCATATACCTTCCTATATGACTGGGACAATTACTGCTGAAAAGATGGGTCTAATATTTTATGTCTGGTACAGGGTAAGCTCTCAAGAAATGCTGCTTGAATTTAATTGGATGGGCCATGAAAAATAATTAATGGCTCTCATTTGAGTGCCCAAAACAACTATGTGAGGGGATAAAGTGAGACCAGGACTTGTGATTTCACTAACATAGGAAAAACTCTTTATCATGGAGGTCAGTATATTCTCTGCAACTTACAGTCTTAGAGTTGCTTAGAGTACTGAGACATAAGTGACTTGTCTAGAATAACCAAGTAGTATGTGTCAGAAGTACTCACTTAATAGCTATGTGATCCTGGGCAAAGTCACTTAACCCTGTTTGTCTCAGTTTCCTCGCCTGAAAATGAGATGGAAAAGGAAATGCAAATCACTCCAACATCTTTGCCAAGAAAACCCCAGATGGGTTCATGAAGAGTCAAATAAGACAAGAAAGGACTGAACAATATGTATCTGAGGCAGAATTTGGACCCAAGTCTTTGTGAGCAGGGAATTTACTTCCCTTTGTTTTAATTTAATCAATCAGGGACTTGGAATTCCCCTCCCTTTGTTTTAAATTAATCAATCCAGGGTGGGGGAAATTGATCCCACAAGCACTGCCCCCCAACCCCTCCATGGGTAGTGCCAGACAAAATAAGAAACTATGATTGTTTCCTGAAGACGTGCTGTGGGGGAGCTAATAGGTAGAGAAAACTGCTTATAAAGATGAGACCAAGGATTCTGATTCTGATTCAAGGATTCTGAGTCTGGCTTTGGTGACTCTTGCTGAAGGGACACTCTTGCTTTGATGACTCTTGCTGAAGAGACTCTCTTGGACTTCTAGCTGGAGATTGGCACCTGAAGGCTGACTCTTGTGCTCTTCTGGCTGGAGATTGGACCGCTTTCCTACATTTCCCTCTGGTTCCTAACACTACTTTGATTAAATTAAATTGTTAAAGCTACTAACAGCTCATAATTTAATTTTTACTACTACATCTTTCAATTTCTGAAGGCAGCTTCTCTATCTAATATAACTATTTTACTTCTTAAAATAGGAACTATAGATGTTATCATCCCATTTTACAGATGAGAAGCTCCGTCTCAGAGAGGTTAAATGGCTCACTTACTGCCATATGAGTAGCACATATCAGAGGTAGGAATTCAAACCTAGATCAAACCTTGGTAGGAATTCAAACCTAGATCAAACCTTGACACCAAGACTAGCAATCCAGATTGTTAACCTGAAAAAAACACAGAACCAACACAGCAGTTAAAAAGAACAAATCTTTAATCAAGACAAGGGAGACAGTGCACTTATGGCCACCACTGTGTCATATGTATAACCAGCAATGTCACACCAAGCTAAGCAAAATGCACCACAAATGGAATTCCCATCATGGGAATTTCCAAGGAACTGAAGAACTTTAGGGAATAAAGGAAAGGAAAGACAACTAATCCTATTACCTGGAGGCTAAGAGAAGGATTCTAATCAGGGTTGTGCTACCAGGAAAAAGCTTAGATAGGAAGGGAGAAACTTTTAAGACAAAAAGGTACTTAAGACTAGATTATATCTACTAATTCTATTTGGGCTAAAATCACTAGGTACTTAAGACTTGAGAATCTCTATCATTCCTATTCAGGGTGCTTAATGGTTGTTTGATAGTAGTGACTTGTTCAGTCTGAGACAAAGGTCAGTCTGGGAGTTTCTTGTAGCAAGTTCGAAGTAAATCTTAGGTGTGCATTAATCAAGGTTGTCAAGACATAGTATACATATTCCTCTAGCAAAAATCATGGCAAAATCATTGTCAGGGGGGGCAGCTGGGTAGCTCAGTGGAGTGAGAGTCAGGCCTAGAGACAGGAGATCCTAGGTTCAAACCTGGCCTCAGCCACTTCCCAGCTGTGTGACCCTGGGCAAGTCACTTGACCCCCATTGCCCACCCTTACCAATCTTCCACCTATGAGACAATACACCGAAGTACAAGGGTTTAAAAAAAAAATCATTGTCAGGGCTGGAGTTTGTCTCCCAAAATTATAAAGCCATTTTATGGATAAGTGGAAACAATTCCAAACACTATTAAATAGCAAAAAGTGTAGTAATAAGAGAATCTTTTATGGTCAAGTAAAGCTTAGCATTGAGGTTAAAAACATCCAAAGTTAATGCAGTTGGCTTTTTGCCCTAGGGCAGTGATGGTGAACCTGAATGCCCAAACTGCAACTCTCATGCTGCCTTAATACAGACAGGGGAGGGAATAAGTT
>NW_025376896.1:0-1765 GCF_016433145.1 Gracilinanus agilis
GGAGGGAGAGAAGGAAAGGAGGATTTTTAAAGTGTGTGACCTGTGAGGTAGGTACTGGTATTATCCTCATTTTACAGTTGAGGGAACCGAGGCAGATGGCAGTGAAGTGACTCTCCCTGGGTCACACAACGTCCAAGCCAGCTTTGAACTCAGATTTAATAGCTCCAGCATGCTATAGCATTCAGAAAGCAAATCCATTTCTATGGAAGTCTCTGTGTTCCCTGACGTACTTCCTTCGCCTAAGCCCAATTCACATAGCTAACTATAGGGAATAACTGAAATGCGGGGAGGATCCACTGCAACAGAAGCAACAAGATGGCGATGGGAGGAGGCCTACCCTTTGGGGCTCATGGATTCCCTCAGAGAGACTCTCTACTTGTGTAATGGATGGAACTCTGTTCTAGACTTGCCTCTTCCAGGAAGCCTTCAGGAGCATGGAGAAGCAGGACCAATTCCAATGCACTTTAGCAAACCATCTCGGTGAAGGGTGTATGAAACCCTCAGCCCTGGTGATGGCCTGGGACAGGCTACAGCTGCGCCAGCCCCATGTGCCGGGGCCTCTACAACAAGTCGCAGGAACAGGCCTGGAGCCTTCTGGCCCCAAGAGTGAGGAGGCTGAGAGCCCAGATGGTGAGTGGCAGACCCATGAACAGCCGAGCACAAGAGGGGATTTGCACCCAGGACCTCTGTCCTGGGTCCGTCTGGCTCCCCAGGCACACCAGAGCTGGTGGAAGAGGGTCTACCACGAAGCAGCCCACGGGTGGGAATGCCTGGCCACCGAGGATCAATGGGGAGCCCCAAAGAAGGGGTGCTGCAGGTGCAGAAGCCCCAGAGGGCCCCCAGCTGCCTCCCAGGACGGAGGAGACCTGTGCAGGGTATCAAACAACCCAGATCCAAGTCTCAGCTGCCCCAGAGGCCTCAATCCATGCTCTGGGGATGAATGAAGGAGCACCAGATCGCCACTTCCAGTCAGGCATTCACTGCTCTGGCGAGGAAGGGCCACCTCACACTGGAAGCACTGGGCTTAATAGACCTTGCCACAAAGGCTAGCAGGTCTGCCTCTGGAAGACTTTGGTCAGGTCCCTTCCCCTCTGTGGGCCTCAGTTTCTTCATCGGTAAGATGAGAGGCCTTTCAAGCTCCAGACCCCAAAGCAGCGCCCCAAGAGACAGTCCAAGTCCTGAACAGGCCATTTTACAGATGACAAGGCGGAGGCTCAGCAAGAAGACTGCCTCAAGGTCACCTGGCCTTAAGCAGAGCTTGGAGTCCGAAGTTTCGACCGGCTCAAACAAAATGCACCGAGCAGTCTGGGCAGCCTCCCCAGAGGAGGCCCCCTGCGCTGCCCCGGCCCACGGGAAGGCTTTGTTCTGGGTCCGGATCAGTCACGGGACCAAATTCATTTTCCAGAGGCTCGAGGCCGGACTGGGACAAGAACAATGGGCGGCCGCCCAGGTACTCCTGAAGTGTGGAGAGACGCCGGCCTCGGGCAAGGCTGGGGGGTTGGGGAGCCTTCCCCGGGGCAGGGCAACAAAAGCCGGGGAGCTCCCAGGAGGCTGCCCCCGCTCAGCTCACTCCACAGCCCGAGGCTCGAGAGGAGCTCCAGACTGGAGCGCGCAAAGGGGCGTCCCTTCCCCCAGGGGGCGCTCTGAGCCGGGGCTCCCCGGCCCCCCCCCCCCCCCCCGGGGGAGGCCGGCTCCCGGGGGTCCCGCTGCGGGGGGAAGGTGGCCACATGGCTTCTAGCCGGGTGCTGCAAGCACGCTCCTCAGC
>NW_025376897.1:0-3624 GCF_016433145.1 Gracilinanus agilis
TTTCTAGGGCTTCATTCACCTCTCTTACCTCTTTCTTATTTATTTTTTGGTTTTATTTATCTAGATCTGAAAGAGGAATATTTAGATCTCCCACTAGTATGGTTTTACTATCTATTTCCTTCTTGAGCTCTGCCATTTTCTCCTTTATGAATTTGGATGCTATGCCACTTGGTGCATACATATAGAGCAGTGTTATTTCCTCATTGTTTATACTGCCTTTAATCAGGATGTAATGACCTTCCCTGTCTTTTTTAATCATATCTGTTTTTACTTTGGCTTTGCCAGAAACCACAATTGCCACTCCTGCCTTCTTTTTCTCATTTAATGCCCAAAAGATTTTGCTCAAGCACTTAACCTTAAACTTGTGTGTGTCTACCTGCCTCATATGTGTTTCTTGTAGACAACATATTTCACATATTCTATTTTTAAAATTGTTTTTATTTTGTTTAGTTGTTTTTTGATGTCTCATGTAGTCATTAGCTTCCATTTATCCAATTCTAATTTTTAAGGCATGACTTTCTTGAGTGAGCTTTTTGTACCTCCTTTTCTATTTGTTTAATTCTACTTTGTAAAGAGTTCTTTTGCTCAGTAAATTTGTGAATCTCTTTTTCTACACAGGCAATTCTGCCTTTTAAGAAGTTCTTCCTTCATGCATTTTTGTATATTTATATTTCCATTTAGCAAAATCTACTTTTTTAGAAGTCATCTTCATTATATTTTTGTGACTCTTTTACTAATTGGCCTATTCTGTTTTTAAATTTCTTTAGTAATTTTTTTGCCTCCTTTACCAAGCTGTGGACTCTTTTTTCATTAATTTATTGCATCAATCTCATTTATTTTCCCAGTTCTTCTACCTCTCTAATTTGATTATTAAAATTCCTTTTGAGCTCCTCTACTGATACCTTTTTAGGTCTGAGAGCAATTTTATTTTTTCTTGGAGATTGTGGGTGAAGCGGTATTAATTTTTTTGTCTTCCTCCAAGTTTGTATTTTGGTCTCGCTTATTATCTTTCTGTGTTATTTGTTGTTGTTCTTTGCTCATTTTTCATTCTTTATCTTTTCTTTTAATTAAAAAAAAGACTGTTAAAGTTGGGCTCTATAACTGTGGGGAAGGGAGCATTGTTCCAAGCTTCAGTTTCTTTGCATACCTGCCTTCAGAGCTAGCTCTGGCAACATATCTTCTTTCTGTTCTTGCAATGGGATGTGATGTAAGGAGATGTATGTTTAATATTCTCTTGGTCTGTGCTCTGGTCTATGAGTAACCACAAGCACTCTTTTCCACTTGGGAACATGACCATGTCCCCTGATCCCCAGTGGCTACAAGTGCTAGTGTGTCCTTGTGCTCCTTCTCACCCTGACACCTCTCCCTAGGACAGCCACCTAAGTCTGCATATAGGCAGTGCAAAAAGACATCTTCCAGGGGGCAGCTGGGTAGCTCAGTGGAGTGAGAGTCAGGCCTAGAGACAGGAGGTCCTAGGTTCAAACCCGGCCTCAGCCACTTCCCAGCTGTGTGACCCTGGGCAAGTCACAACCCCCATTGCCCACCCTTACCAATCTTCCACCTATGAGACAATACACCGAAGTACAAGGGTAAAAAAAAAAAAAGACATCTTCCAGCAAAAGGACCCTGAAATCTCCTTCAGAAAAATTGTCCAACACTTCCTGATCCCTTGCCTTTTGTGGCTAAGAGCTCCTGAAGACTTTCCTGCTATTTCAACTGTATCATGTGTAAGTGTTAAAATTAATAGTTTGACTAAATATATGAAAATTATAAATCTTTTATTTACAAAAGAGTGGAAAGAGTGAAAACAGATGAATACAAAAGGGTAGAGAAGACATTAACCTATCTAACTAAATGTTGTTCCAGGACTTGTTAACCTTCAAATGGAATTAAACTCTCCCCAGAAGACAGGAAGGGAAAACCAGCTATCCACTCACCCAAGTTCCCTCCAAGAGGCTGGTCAAGGCAATGACTTGAGCTCAAGGTGACTCCTAAGGCCATCTTTCTTCTTTGAGCCAACCTTCTTCTTGAAGCCAACTTCCTTACTTGAGTTAACTCTCTTCTTGGAGTCCTCAGAAATTCAGGGCCTTTTATAGTGGCTTCTTGTCTCCTCCCCTCCTCACAGGAGCTAATTACAGCTTCCAAATAGTCTAGCACTGCCCAGTTCACACCTTTTGGAGGGGTGAATACTTGTTGAAAGGAGTGAACTCTTCTGGTTGTTCCAGTTAGAAAAAAGGGTGGAGCTCTCCAAGTATCTTGCTGGCTTCTCACCTGGCACTAAGAAGGGTGTAAATTCACTAAAGTGGTTTGCAAGCTCCTCCACCTAGTTCAAGTTTGTGTTGATTGAAAGTTACTGTTAACCAAAGTGTTAACTCCAACTAGGCTAAGAGAATAAAGGATTCCCTTTTCACAAGTGTGAACTCAAAGAGAACCAAGAATTCCCTTCTACACCTGGCCCATAGTCATGATGGGTCTTGCCTTTCATTGTCATCCACCTCCATCCAAGTACACTGGATCTTTTGTGCTGGCCATATAAATTGTTTTGGGATGAAAAATTACTTCACTCAGTCTTTTTTTGTGGGTTGTGTTTCTCCAGAATTCACTCTGAGGTATTTTGTCATAGTTTCTTGGAGGACAATTTGATAGAGATCAGATGGGTCTAAGTACCTTCTCTGTCATCTTGGCTCTTCCCCCCAACTCTTAAATAATTTAAACTCTAGCTAAGTGATTCAGAGAATTTTCACATCAGAAATTCTCCACCTTAAAAAAAACCCTTAATTTGAGTTAACAAGAATAATAAAAATAATTGATATTTGTATAATACTTTAAATTTTGTAAATTGCTTACATTACCTTCTGTGAGCCTCACAAAAAAAGACCCTGAGTTAAATATCATATTTTCTTCCTTTTACAGAGATAACATCTATAGTAAAAACATGTCAGTAAAAAAAACATATCATAGAAGTAGAAACAATAAGGGAAATTGAAAATGACTTTCAAAAGCTAAAAAAAGTGAAAGCAACATTTTAGAACAAATAAAATTGAATAAAGTTTTGTAGTTAGGACAGAAAGGAGGAAAGAAAGAAAAAAGAAAGAAAAAAAGAAAGGAGGGAGAGAGAGAGGGAGGGAAGGAGAGAGGAAGGAAGAAAGGAAAGAATGAACGAAGGAAGGAAGGAAGAAACTCCAGAAAAATACTGAAAAAGCATCTGACATATATGTGCCTAATTAAGGTCTCTGCTTTCAATACAAAGTAGGAGAGCCAATACTAGAATATAACAAAAGGAACTATAGATAATTTTAATTATTTCCTCTGAAGATTGTCTATTTGTGTTTTGACCATTTTTTCAATTGTGGAATGCTTTGAATTATAAATTTGACTCAGTTCTCTATGTATTTGAGAAATGAGGCTTTTGTCAGAGACACCTGCTATATTTTTCCCCAAGTTTTTTTTTTTATTCTAATCTTAGTTGCATTGGTTTTATTTTTACAAAACCTTCTTAATTTAATATAATGAAAATAATTCATTTCATTTTTCCAATAATACATTGGTGAATAACCTGAAGTTAAAGTATATATAATTTCCTTCCTTCCTTCCTTCCTTCCTTCCTTCCTTCCTTCCTTCCTT
>NW_025376898.1:0-2442 GCF_016433145.1 Gracilinanus agilis
ATATTATATATATTAAATATAAGTGTTGTGCTATTAACAGTTGTTAACAAAGGGGAAAACATCAAAATAGATGCTCAAGCTGACATCAGAGAAAATTATCTCCCATCTCATTAGAATTCTGAGGGAGAGATGTAGCTGGCTTCACTCTGGAAAAATGAGTCTATAGTATTTCTACATACATATAGATGAACAATCTATATTAATTTCTTGCTAATTGATTACATGATGTCTAAGTGTATGGAAGGAAAGATGCTCCTAAAATGTCTCTCATTCCACTTTCTTTCCAGAATTTGGCCAATTTATTGTTAAAGATAATATTTATATTTGTTACTTACTTTGTCTATATTTCTACATGTATGAGACTCAATTACTGTTAACTGTTCAAACCCAAATTTGTCAGATTTATCAGTCACATTCTTCTAAAACTGTATTGCTTTGTAAAGATGTATGGGTGTGAATATCACATCAAAAATAGAAAAGTGCCTAAGGGCCTGTTCCTGTAAAGAGAGGAAAAAGTACACAAATAAACATTCATGTTCCACCTACTAGCATCAAAAATAATCAGCTTAGGAAAAATCTTTACCTTCCTTATACATCTTTAGTACCTTATTCTTTCTTTCTTCCTCTCAAAAAATACGTATTTATTCTTCATCTACCTATCCCAGGAAAAGCACAGATCCCAGAAAAGACAAGATTCCTGACATATTATTATTTTCCTTGAAGTAACTCCTATCCATGTTTGAGAGTATATAGCTGCCATACTGAGGAGCTTGCAGCTAGCACCATGTAAATGTGATCATCAATCCTGATTAATCTGAGGATAGTCATATTGATGAGATCATTCATTTCATTCAGAGGTGTTATGATGTCTTGATATTCATCTGTCTAGGGAGCAGAATGCTCATACATCCAAGGCTTGCAGATGACATGATTATATGCAAAAATCATCTCTATTTTGTTTTACTTTAAGAAATAAAAAAGCCTCTTAAAAAAATAAAACAAAACTGGCCTTTTTAAAAATTCTTTGACCCTTAATGATTTTCATTAAGATGTAGCAACATACCCATTTATTGTTTTAGTGATAAAAGCCTTTGCATAAAGGATTTTATTTGCATTTTTCTTTAAGACTTCAATTATAATCTAAATATAGTGGCTTTCACAGTCTATAGTTCCTAATTAAACAAATTTGAGTTATTATTATTTATTACTACACCAGGCCTATTCCTATATCTGAACAAAGAATCAAAATGTGGGAAAACAGGAATATGCACCAAGTATATTTTTACAAATGATAATTTTTGTGGGAAGTATTTTTTCCAGTTCTATAATTGTCATTAACAATTAAATAGTTCATCTTGACTGTCAGTAAAAAGTAAGGATTTGAAATAGCTGAAACTAAAATTTTGTGGCATTGAACAGCAATTTGAAAACACTAACAACATGAAATTACCATCTTCATACAAAATTCTGTTTCAAAGAAATGTTTCTTTCACTAGGTTAAGCTTGATGTGAATGACCTGTTGGTTCCCAATTACACCCACTTCTGCTTATTAAAGGCAATAATTTGTCTATCAAGGCAACTAGTAATCTTTGCACTTAAGTGTGTTGACAATCCTACCTGAAAAAGCCCCAGGGCTCTAATTATTTACCTAGAAGATTATAAATAAATATGTAAAACTCAAGCAAATGGGATGGGGGAGGAAAGAAAAGAAATTAAAATGGTATCACCTTGGGGAAAAAGAAATTTCACTCTACATATTAGCAAAGAAACAGAAGATGAAAAATCTAAAAAGAGGAAAAACTGAGATAGAAAAAAAATGAGTTGATAACTAAGGAGGGCAATAACTGGATTTAGTAGCAGTGTTGCATAAATCAATATACAGGTATAATACAGGACCTAGATGATATCATCTAAATGGGCACAAGGTAATAGATATAAAAAACAACATTTCCCAACAGAGCTTAAGGGTTTTCTTTAAGTGCTAAATGGCTGAAACAGTATAAACAACGAGAATCTGAGAATCTTTTTTTTATAATAATGCCATAGATGTTCTTATTTCAAGAAAGGACAGTAAAAAAGCAAATTGGTAAAATATATATTGACAATAATAAGCTATTTTGAAAAAAAAGGTGGAGGAAATCTGTAAAGAAGGTTACCACGTTATATTTTGTTTAATGGGATAATTCTGCTGACCTCAAAAACTATTTTTCCCTTCATATCTGTTATTTATTTGGGTTAAGTAATTCACGGGGAATGAACTATGTCTGCCAATGCATCTCAGAAACTCTTTTGGACCTTAGGGACTTACAATGGTACCTTCACCGCTGAAAGGTTAACACACATTTGCGGAGGAAAAAGGAAAGGAAAAAAAAGAAAGGAAAGGAAAGGAAAGGAAAGGAAAGGAAAGGAAAGGAAAGGAAAGGAAAGGAAAGGAAAGGAAA
>NW_025376899.1:0-1230 GCF_016433145.1 Gracilinanus agilis
TTCCTTCCTTCCTTCCTTCCTTCCTTCCTTCCTTCCTTCCTTCTTTCCTTCCTTCTTTCCTTCCCTCTTCCCTCCCTCCCTCCCTCATCTTTGCCATCCGGATGAGCATTAGACAGAATTGCAAAGTTACTTAAATTTGTCTTTCTTTAATTATTAATGATTTGGAGCATATATTCATATAGTTATTGATAGCTTCATTTTCTTTCTTTGAAAACTGCTAGTCCAATTTTTTTGACCATTTAATAATTGAGAAGTGGCTCTCATTCTTTTAAATTTGAATCAGTCTATTATATATCTTGAAGATAAGCTCTTTATCAGGGAAACTTGCCACATAGATCTGCTACCCTCCCCCCCCCCCCCACCTTATTACCGCTTTCCTTTCTAATTTTAACTGCATTGGTTTTATTTGCGCCCATGTCTTTTCTATGGCACCAACTTGAGACTTCAGTTGTAGCTGGGCATACAGCACAGATTGCAATTACAGATAGGGTGTCACCTGCCCCTACAATTAGTCTTATCATTTCTGAGACAGAAAAGGCCAATGGCTTTCCTTGCCCCATGCTTACCTCCCTTTTCTGGAGTTGGTAAGAAATCTTGAGGCGCCTTAGCTGTTTCCTGGATTGCATCTCTTTTCTCTGGCTTCCTGGGCACTTTCATCCTGAGGTAATGTGTGTGGTTAAACCCCTACATATTGATCTGGGAGGAGGTTGATAAAAGCCAGGCATTGTTATGAGCCCATCTGAAGGATTTCAGTCGGAGGCTATTGACTGATTCACTTCAGAGATTCAAATTCCAGATTTGTGTTTGCTCTATGGCTTGCTGGGGCTTTAATCACCCCTTTGAAGCTGAACGAATCAATTTGATATTTAAAAGACTTTTAAAAAAAGAATGGAGAAAGGAGGGAGACAGAAAAATACACATTACAAAATGAATTAGTACCCCGAATCACAGAATGGGAAAACTGAGCTAGACTTTAAAGATCATGCAGCCCAAACTTTCCTTTCTCCAGTTTTACAGATAAAGAAATTTGAGTGCCAGAGAAATACCAACCATCTCCAAATATGATGATCTAGGGAGGGTTCTTGTGTTAAAGAAAATAAGTACTATGGAGAGGCTCTGTCTGAGAAATTATTGGCAGAGTCAAGACACAAACTTTGACTCTCTCTCTCTCTTTCTCTTGCTCTTTCTCTCTCATATATGTGAACATATTATATATATATATATATATAT
>NW_025376900.1:0-1959 GCF_016433145.1 Gracilinanus agilis
AGGGAGGGAGGAAGGAAGGAAGGAAGGAAGAAAGAGAAAGAGAAAGAGAAAGTTATCTTGGACTTAGATCAAGCCCAATTTACAATAAGCTTTCATGATTAGTCCAGGACATTACTGTGATTTCTCTCCCTCTGTACCTAGAATGTCTCTCCTCCTCTGTTCAGTTTCTAGCTATCAAGATCCTGTTCTTTTCAGGTCCAAGGGAAGTGCTATGTCTTCCATAAAGGCTCCCCAGATAGCCCAATTTAGAAATGAAACTTTCCTGCAGTGTCTTGAATATAGCAGATAATTCAATTCGCATGCATTGATTTGGCACCTGATATGTGGAAGGCACTATACTAGTTTCTAGAGATACAAAGAAAAAAAAAGACTTTCTCTTAATGGTCTTCAATTTCACCTATTACATTTAACAAGGATTTATTGAACTAAATGGAATACAAAGCCAATGGATTTTGTGAATTCATTCAGACACAACAATTAGGATAGGGGTTGGAGGTAGGGGAGAGGGTAGTTCACTACCAAAGAATTAAGCATCTGGATGATTCCGATAATTCAGCCTAAAAAACTATCTCCTAAGTTTAAAATTTTTGGCTTTTATTTATAAAGATTTGTAATGTGTATTAATTTATTTCACTAGAAACTGTAAAATTCTCTATTTGGTGCTTTTACTTCAGTTCAAGAAATATTTAAGAAGCACCAACCAAAAGAACTGAGAAGATTAGGATAGCGAGTAATTAATTATGGGAATTGAATTTACCACACTGACTCCATCTTGTGACTCAGTTCTGGAAATAGCTTTTAGTTGCCTTTCTATTCAGTTATGAGACAACTCCAAATTCTGTCTTGTGAGAAAAGTTTATTCATTTGTGGGAATTGAGAGAAAACCTTTATTGCCTTGTTTGAACCTAGCCCTACATGGCTGGAAGACTGAAACACCTGTACTTACTGTTTAGAAACCCTTAACCACGGATCTAGGGTTACGTTGACCGAAAATCACTATCAGATCCTAAGACTGATGCAAGGAATTTTCTCATAACTACACACCTCAAGCAACCCATCTTTCTCATCTGAAGAGACACTATACTGATCAAATAGTTATTATTTCCATATTCTTTTGATTATATACAGAGACTTAGAAGTGGGATATCTTTTGTTTTTTAATTCAGGAAATTATACCTATTCACTCTCCCCCTGCCAATATAGAAAGTAGATTACCTAAGGTTATGTTGTTTCCTTTTATTTAATTGATCTTGATTAGTTGATTTTAATGTATAAAAATCTGTCTCCACCTGTTTTCAGAGAGAGACCAGCCCTAAGCTGAGGAAAGAGTCTGGTCTGATTTATTAGGTAATTATCATGTATTGCCCAATAAATAGATCTGCTAGAAAATCAAACCCATGTTTCCTCAGTCACTTCATTTTTTGCTCATTATACAATCTCAAATAATGCACTATGCTAGGCACTGAATGGTGTGAAGATCTATGACATCATCTAGTTCAAATTTGTTCAAAATCAATTGGGTCATGAATTAGTCAGATAATATGAATTTACCAATACCCACTGTGTCTATACAGAAAGGAAAAGGTGCCTTAGCCATTAAGACCTTACAGTCTAGTTGGACAAACAAGAATGACAAAAGGAAGCCATGAATCCTAGGACAAGTCTCCTGATCTGAGTCCTAGTTTCCTCATCTAGAAAATGATGTGGTTAAAAGATAAAGAACTGTAAAGGAACTCAGAGACTTAGCATCCAATCCCCCTCCTCCCAACACACATTTTTCATAGATGAGGAAACTAAGGCCTAGGAAGGTATAGGTATAGGCTTCACTTTACAAAGGTATTCAAGTGCCAGAATCAGAATTTGAACCAAGGTTCTTTGAATCCAGAGTTGTCACCTTTCTACTCTTACCATGTGCTCTCTCTGTCTCTCCTTTCTCTCTCTCTCTCTCTCTCTCTCTCT
>NW_025376901.1:0-1781 GCF_016433145.1 Gracilinanus agilis
GGGGGGGGCGTCCCCTAGACTTACATCAGTGGAGTGAGTCTGGAATTCTGTTTACTGCCTGTGTGGCCCTGGCCCAGTGCCTCCCTCCCTCTCTCTGTGCCTTAGTTTCTTCATCTATAAAATTAGAGGGCTGGGCGAGGGGGCTCCTTCCAGTTCTAAAGCTGAGCCTCTGGAAGGCATGAAGCTTCTCAAAGTTTGAGTTTTCCCATCTGAAAAATGGTGACGATGACCCCGCTTCTGCCTACCTTGAATGGTTGTTAAGAGAATGGATGGAAAGCAGACGATGTGAGATAAGTGCAGGATGAGTGGGGGCTCAGAGCAGGTCAGAGTCCAACCATTTACTCCACTGCAGTGGCTCTGCCCTGGGAGGGATGACTGCTTTGACTCAGCCTGCTGGGAAGCTTCCTGATCATGAGATCTATGGCTTGGGAGAGAGGAGCTGACTTTCAATCCAATGTGCCTTTGTCTATACTGCCTTCCGAGGCTCCTGGCCAATTTGATTCTAGCTTCTCCATTCACTGAGCAGAGGGTGCCATGGTGCTTCCTGACTCAAAGCTCTTACTTTTGCCATTCTCTTTCCTTCTTTGGAGATCCTTCCCTTCTTCTTACTAGCTCCCCAAATCCAACTCATCCTCCAAGATTCAGCTCAAGTCTTACCCTTCCATGAAGCCCTCCTGATTGCTCCAGACCTTGGTGATCTTTCTCTACATCCTCCATGGCCTGCATTGTTCGTGGCATCTTAGAGGCCAGAGACCGTCCAATACAACCTCTTCATTTGGAGAAAATGAAATGCAGAGGGAAAAGGGCTTGCTCAGGTTCTGTAGAGGCAATAGTAGAATAGCCGGGCCTCAGACCCAGGCCTTGGTCAATGCTCCCTCTTCTGTTGTGCACTGATTCCCCAAGAGAGACCCGGTAGTTTTCCATTCCATTTTAAGAAATGTGCCTATTTCAAAACACAATTCCCGTTGATTACATTGCAGGAAGTATATAACTAGGAAGCATGAGAAATGGAAAATTCAAACCCTTCCTTGTGAAATTTAAAGTGACTTTATCTTCAAAGCCAAGGAAGGTGTGGGCTCCTGCCAAGAAAATGGAAGCTCCAACCCCCAGGAGGACTGGAAAAGTTGGTACCTCAGGGAATGTAGGACATCAGAGGAAATCGTGTTAGCCCAATGAGTCCACCATCTTCCTCTTCTGAATCATTTTAAATACGGTCATTCCAGAGTTCCGGGAATTGGGGATGGAGTCTCATGGCCGTCACACCTCACCCAGCTTTCTCCTAAAGCTAATGAGCCTTACCAAGAGTCAACCACTCACTCATGCATGCCATATCTGTGGAAAGCTAAATATTTGGGTAGAACCTGGAAGTCTGCTGGGCTCGGGAGTCAGGCAATCCAGCTCCTGACTCCCATTTTATCACCACTGAGATGTAAGAACTCGATGCAGTCGATGAACCGTTTGCTCACTGGTCCAATGGAGACGTCACCCTGAGATCCTGGAAGTGCTGTCTAGGAGACATTGTACTACTGAAACGGCCAACAGTCTCTGCCCCAGACGCCAAGAGTTTTGAACTTGCTTTTGGAAACTTGTGGAAAGAGGAAGCAGAAGATGATTTGGAGTCCTTCAGGAGAAAGAGTGGCAGGCCAGGTTGGGTCATGCATCTCATCCATTCTGGGTGCCTGCTGCTTCCCTGCCCTCTCCTTCCAAGACCATGGTGGACTGTTGTTTCATGATGGAGGAATCAGAGTGGCAGGAGCCAGAGAGATTGCTAAGAGTTATTT
>NW_025376902.1:0-1405 GCF_016433145.1 Gracilinanus agilis
GTATTAAATAATTATGTTATTAATTAAATATTATTGTTTATCATTTCCTATTATTATATTACATATAATAATAATTTTCTGTATATGTTTTCCACAATTATGAGATCTAATCAGTCTCACTGCCTCCCTTCCTTCTGCTGACTTGGAGATGATAAGCAATTTGATCCAAGCCATACCTGTATTATTGTGCAAAATACCCTTTCATATTGTACAACAAGCTTCTAATTAATTTCTGTGCTTGAAATTTCTTACCACTCTGAATCAAGATTCCTGCAACCATTAACATGGTTTTCTGTCTTTCTTTTAAACCCTCTCCTTCTGTTTTAGAATCAGTATTAAGTTTCTCTTCCATGGCAGAAGAATGGTAAGAGCTATGAAATGGAGGTTACATGACTTGCCCAGGATCACACAGCTAGGAAATCTGAGGCCACATTTGAACCCAGAGCCTCCCATCTTCAGGTCTGATTCTCTATGCCCAGAGCCACCTGGCTGCCTCCAAGGTGATTTTCTGAGAGCACAGTTCTGATGATGTCACCAGCCTACGCAATTATTTTTTTATGCCTGTTTTTACCTATGGGATCAAGGTTAAACCCCTCTGCTTGGCATTTAAGTTTCTCACCAACTGATCCTCTTCTAGGTTTCTAGTCTTCTTGGACAGGGCTCTAGGCTGTCCCCATCTCACCGCACTGCCTCACTGGCTGTTCCTCACCCGCAGCGCTCCTTCTTCAGACTCCCTGCTTCTGGGCTGACTTACAGTTTTCTCGGGGCCTGTCTGCACCCCCTCCTCACCTCCACCTCTCAGAGCCCCTGCTTTCCTTCAGGCGCCACCTCCTGCCTAGGGTTCTTCTGGCTTCCTACTCATTAATGTATTCCTCCCTTCCATAACCTTCTCTTTATTTTATATGTATTTTGTATGTGCCTCTCCATGTGAATGCCGTCTCACCATGAGAATGAAAACTACTGGGGCAGCTGGGTGGCTCAGGGACAGAGAGCTAGGCCTGGAGACTGGAAAGTCCTAGGCTCAATTCTGGCCTCTGACACCTCCTTGCTGTGTGATCCTGGACAAGTCACTTACCCCCATTGCCCAGCCCTTTACACTTTTCTGCCTTCTAAGACAGAAGATAAAGGTTTTATTTTAAAAAAGAAAAAAAAAAAAAACGAAAGTAAACTATGTTATTTTGGTCTTTGTAACCATAGTGCCTAAGCCAGGGCCTGGCACACTTCAGTAATGCTTGGTGTATTAATTAGAAATCTTGAACCTTTGGACTCCATCTCCCAGAATTTTTTTCTCATTACCCAGCATTCCTTTCCCTTCCCCCATGTTTGTGTCTTCATCATAATTGTTTATAAGTTCTGTAACTCTGCTTCTCTCTCTCTCTCTCTCTCTCTCTCTCTCTCTCTCTCT
>NW_025376903.1:0-2638 GCF_016433145.1 Gracilinanus agilis
TGTGTACAATGTTCTTCTGGCTTTGCTCCTTTCGCTCTGCATCTGTTCCTGGAGGTCTCTCCAGTTCGCCTGGAACTCCTCCAGTTTATTATTCCTTTTAGCACAATAGTATTCCATCACCAGCATATACCACAGTTTGTTCAGCCATTCCCCAATTGAAGGACATACCCTCCTTTTCCAGTTTGTTGTCACCACAAAAAGCGCAGCTATAAATATTTTCGAACAAGTCTGTTTATCTATGATCTCTTTGGGGTACAAACCCAGCAATGGTATGGCTGGATCAAAGGGCAGGCATTCTTTTATAGCCCTTTGAGCATGATTCCAAATTGCCAGCCAGAATGGCTGGATCAGTTCACAACTCCACCAGCAATGCATTAATGTCCCAATTTTGCCACATCCCCTCCAACATTCATTACTCTCCCCTTCTTTCATTTTAGCCAATCTGCTAGGTGTGAGGTGATACTTTTCCTTTTTTTTTTGAAGCAAGATTAGTTGCAGGTATGCAGCTTCATAAAAAATAGATTGGTAGGTCATCCTGGCAAGTACTCTAATACCCTTGGAGAAAATAGCCACTTCTAGGAACCAGAGGTCAAGCCCGCTTCTATTTAATAGTAGAGATGGTTGTTCTGAACTGGGTGAAATTTAGAATGGCTAATTAGCAGTCTTTCACACTCCTTTTTGCTTTGATGAGACTTAACTTCTAGGAGTAACTGTAAACATAGTTATAAGATGAGTTATTGAATCCTGTTTAAATTGTTTTGTTAGTATTTGTAACATTTCACAACTCTACTAACAGTGTGTTAGTGTGCCCATCCTCTCATGATACCTCCAAAATAGCCACTTTTGGGGTCATTTTTGCCAATTTGCAGAGTGTGAGGTGAACCCATCCTTCTTATACTGATATATTTCTGTGTTTAGCATTTCTCTTAGTAGAGATCTAAACTACCTGTCCCAATCCAGATGAGTATTTGTTGGTTTGGTTTTTTGCTTTCTCCTTTTGGAGAAATCCCCTGACTTGTGATCCATGTAGCACCTTTTCCCTCAGAAGCCAAGGTGAGATACTTAGTGAGCAGAAGAATGTGAGAAGGGGGATGGATCCTAATGTCTATAATTAGAATTTAGGCTTCCCCAGCCCTTAACCCATTCCATCAGCCTTAATGGCTGAGTACAAGCCCTATCCTCTCAGCTTTGGCTCTTTTAAAGTCAAAATTACATAAATAATACTAGATATATTATATTATTAGATATATGATATTAGATAAATAATGAAAGCAGTGTAGTAGTGTTATATTAAAAGGAGGTAATATCTATTTGATGTATATGAAGATGGAGTACAGAGAGAGAATAGGATGACACTTCTCCTTTATAACAGTTGCCCATCATAGACAAGTGCAAACATAAAGTCTCATAAAGGAATTTTGTGGCAACACAAAATTTTTGACATAACATCACACAGTCATGCATTGGTTCCTGATCCAGGGATTCTTCAATCAAGTCGATGACAGACAAGATGGGTTTCCAGCAAAGGAGAAGAGTGATGAAATCCTGAAGAGTTCCAGAGTTCCAGAGTCTTCAGGACATCAGGACCAGCGCAAGGACAAGAGGAGACATTGCACTGACAGACTGTACAAGGACCTGAATTGTGACAACTGTGACTTGGACATCATCACCAGGAGACTCACAAGAAGAGAAGATCAGCAGATGAAGATTAGGTTTGAATAGGTGCAAGGTTTTCACATTCAGACACTAACCACAAGGGAAATGCACATATAGAATGCATGCAACAGAACATAAGCTGATTGACAGAGGGATTCTGAAGAAGAAGGTGAGTATAAATCCAAACAGTAAATGTTAGGTCATGAGTCCAACACATAGTTGCAATAAGGTCACATCACGTGTACATATTGTAAATAAATGTATATAGTTGAATAAGAAACTACAATGACTCAAATGAGCAAGAGAGTTACAATTCCTTGCAAGGTCTGAAGTAGTCATTTCATGAGAACATCACATGAAAATCTTGTACATATGTAATATTCTTACTAACATATATTGCATAAGTCTACTAAACCGTAGGGAAAGAGTAGATGTAGGGATGTTCAAATTTTAGCTAGTATAGGGTCAGTGTAAAATAGTTATAAATGTTCAAATAGAATTGTTTGAAAGAATGTTAGGTAGACATTGTGTAGAGTAGGTTAGTTAGAAATGAAAACTAATGGACTAACACATTAACTATAGTATAAGATTTACTGACAGACTAAACTTTCTAACTATAGATTAGGGAATAGAAATGTTAGAGTTTAATATGAGTTAGGAATGTTGTTTGAAGTTAGTATTAGTAATATAGACAGAGTTGTTGCAAATTTCTTTGTCTTAGGTTAGGAAACAACATAGATAATTGTTCTTAAATGTTATGATAATGTTCATGTTATGTTTATGTTCAACTGATGTGTTCATGGAATGTTGTATTCAAATCCCACACTTTCCCACAGAGAAACCTATCCTAAACCCTTGTCATTAGCTTTAGGCTAGTTAGTTAGTTAAGGCATTATTAGATAAGGTAGGATTTATTATTTTTGGGGAAGGGATAGTTAATGGGATAGGAACGCATAGTTAAGATTAGAATAGTGTAGAGATC
>NW_025376904.1:0-4937 GCF_016433145.1 Gracilinanus agilis
AATTTATATTTTTATAAATATTCATCCATATCTCCTAAATTGTTATATTTGTTGCTGTATAATTGGGCGAAATAGTTTTTAATGATTGCCTTAATTTCCCCTTCATTAGAGGTGAGGTCTCCCTTTTCATATATAATACTGTCAGATTGGTTTTCTTCTTTCCTTTTTCTTATTAGATTGACCAATACTTTGTCAATTTTATCTGTTTTTTCAAAATACCAGCTTCTAGTCTTATTTATTAATTCAATAGTTCTTTTACTTTCGAATTTATTAATTTCTCCCTTAATTTTTAGTATTTCTAATTTAGTTTTCATCTGGGGGTTTTTAATTTGCTTGCTTTCTAATTTTTTGAGTTGTATACCCAATTCATTAATCTCTACCCTCCTTAATTTGTTAATATATGCACTCAAGGATATAAATTTCCCCTTGAGAAGTGCCTTGTCTGCATCCCCCAGAGTTTGGTAGGATGTCTCCTCATTGTCATTCTCTTCAATGAAATTATTGATTGTTTCTATGATTTCTTCTTTGACAAATTGGTTTTGGAGAATCATATTGTTTAATTTTCCAATTGGTTTTTTATTTGCCTGTCTAGGTGCCCTTACTAATTATTATTTTTATTGCATTATGATCTGAGAAGGTTACATTTATTATTTCTGCTCTTTTGCATTTGTTTGCAATGATTCTATGCCCTATTACATGGTGAATCTTTGTGAATATACTATGTGCAGCTGAAAAGAAGGTGTATTCCTTTTTCTCCCTATTTATTTTTCTCCACATATCAATAAAGTCAAATTTTTCTATTACTTCATTCACCTCTCTTAACTCTTTCTTATTTTTTTTTTTGGTTTGATTTATCTAGATCTGAAAGAGGAATATTTAGGTCTCCCACTATTATGGTTTTGCTATCTATTTCCTTCTTGAGCTCTGCCAGTTTCTCCTTTATGACTTTGGATGCTATACCATTTGGTGCATATATATTGAGTACTGTTATTTCCTCATTGTTTATACTGCCTTTAATCAGGATGTAATGACCTTCCCTGTCTTTTTTAATCATATCTATTTTTACTTTGACTTTGTCAGAAATCATAATAGCCACTCCTGCCTTCTTTTTCTCATTTGATGCCCAAAAGATTTTGCTCAAGCCCTGAACCTTAAACTTGTGTATGTCAACCCGCCTCATATGTGTTTCTTGTAGACAACATATGGTAGGATTTTGGTTTCTAATCCACTCTGCTATTTGCTTCCGTTTTATGAGCGAGTTCATCCCATTCACATTCAGAGTTATAATTATAAGTTTTGCATTCGCTGACATTTTCGTATCCTCCCCTATTCCTACCCCTTCTCCTTAAACTATTTCCTTTTAAACCAGTGGTTTGCTATTAAGCCCCTATCCCTTATCCCCTCCCTTCACTAACTTCCCTTTCTACCCCCTCCCTTATTTTTCCCCTCTTTTTGTTTTTAAAGGCCTAATGAATTCCCTCACCCTTCTTCTCCCCTCCCTTTTTTTGACCTCCCCACTCCCCTGCTCCCCTTGGTTTATCCCTTCTGACTTTCTCAGTAGGGTTAGATAAGAGTTTTATAGCCCAATGGATAGTTTAGCTACTCTTCCCTCTCCGGGTTGATTACACTGAGAGTAAGGTTTAAATATTACCTGTTAATGCTCTCTTCCTCTCCTTCTTATAATAGTATTTGTCCCCTCTCCTTCCCATGCCCTCTTTATGTGTAATAGAATATCCTATTTTTCTTATTCACTCAAGTTTCTCTTGGTGTCCCCTACTATTCACCCCCCTCTTTCCAACCCCCCATATCATCTTAGACCATTTAGTATTCCACTCTCTGCCTGTGAATTGTTCTTCTGATTACTATAATAGTGAATACTATAATAGTGAATAGAGTTCACTACCGAGAATTATAGATATCATTTCTCCACATAGGAATACAGATAATTAGATCTTACTGAGGCCCTTCAAATGGCAAATTTAAAAGTTATGAGTTTTCTTTCTTTCCCCTCTGTTTCTTATTTACCTTTTCATGTTTCTCTCGATTTTTGTGTTTGGATATCAAACCTATGTCTGCCTCCACCCACGCTCTGCTTCCGCTCTCAGGGTTTGTGTCCATTCTTTAGCTTTTTGGGGACCTAAATCTTGCTGCTCTCAGAAACAGGCCCTGGAGGTGCCAATGACTCAATGGGTGCCCCAAACTTATTCTATTTATTTTTAGCTGGCTTTGGTGTTATAAGTGGTGTGTGTGGAGGGGGTGGGGGGGTAGTTTCTCAGCCCGCGATTGAGTGAGAGCTGTTTCACCCCTTTACAGCATGGAAATGTCCAGATTCCACGTACCTTCCACACTGTGCCCTGTTGAGGGGTCCCTCCATTCACCTGGGTTTGTTTTTATGTCTCCTTGAGGATTCTTATATGTTTTGGTCAGGAGAGGTTAAGAGCTGCTTTTTACTCTGCCACCATCTTAAACCAGAAGAGTCAATATTCATTTTTTTGAAAAGTTAACATGGTTACATAATTCATGCTCTTACTTTCCACTTAACCCCCCTGAATTCCCCCTCCCCCCCATGACAGATACATATTTCCACTGGTTTTAACATGTGTCATTGATCAAGACCTATTTCCAAATTGTTGATAGTTGCATTGGTGCGGTAGTTTCAAGTCTACATCCCCAATCGTGTCCGCCTCAACCCATGTGTTCAAGTAATTGTTTTTCTTCTATTTCCACATCTGTAGTACTTCCCCTGAATGTGGGTAGTGTTCTTTTCCATAAATCTCTCATAATTGTCCTGGATCATTGCATTGCTGCTAGTACAGAAGTCCATTATATTCTATTTTACCATAGTGTATTGGTCTCTGTGTACTTCTGGCTCTGCTCCTTTCTCTCTGCATCAATTCCTGGAGGTCTTTCCAGTTCACATGGAATTCCTGCAGTTTATTATTCCTTTGAGCACAATAGTATTCCATCACCAGCATATATCACAATTTGTTCAGCCATTCCCCAATTGAAGGACATACCCTCATTTTCCCGTTTTTTGCCACCACAAAAAGCTCAGCTATAAATATTTCCAAACTAGTTTGTTTATCTATGATCTCTTTGGGGTACAAAGCAAAGCAATGGTATGGCTGGATCAAAGGTCAGGCATTCTTTTATAGCCCTTTGAGCATAGTTCCAAATTGCCAACCAGAATGGTTGGATCAGTTCAAAACTCCACCAACAATGCATTAATGCCCCAGTTTTGCCACATCCCTTCCAACATTCCTTACTCTCCCCTTCTTTCATTTTAGCCAATTTTCTGGGTATGAGGTGATACCTCAGAGTTTTTTTGATGTGCATTTCTCTAATTATTAGAGATTTAGAACACTTTCTCATGTGTTTATTGATACTTTTGATTTCTTTATCTGAAAATTGCCTATTCATGTCTCTTGCCCATTTATCAATTGGGAAATGGCTTGATTTTTTATTCAATTGGTTTAACTCCTTGTATATTTGAGTAATTAGACCCCTGTCAGAGTTTTTTGTTATAAAGATTTTTCACAGTTTGTTGTTTCCCTACTGATTTTGGCTACATTGTTTTTGTCTTTACAAAAGCTTTTTAGTTTGATGTAATCAAAATCATTTATTTTACATTTTGTAATTTTCTCTAACTCTTGCTTGGTTTTAAAATCTTTCCTTTCCCAGAGATCTGACAAGTAAATTATTCTATGTTTACTTAACTTATTTCTAGTTTCCCTCTTTATATTCAAGTCATTCACCCATTCTGAATTTATCTTGGTGTAGGGTGTGAGATGTTGATCTAAAACTATTCTCTCCCATATTGTTTTCCAAATTTCCCAGCACTTTTTGTCAAATAGTGGATTCTTGTCCCAAAAGTTGGGCTCTTTGGGTTTATCATACACTGTCTTGCTGATGTCACTTACCCCAAGTCTATTCCATTGAGCTTCCCTTTTGTCTCTTAGCCAATACCATACTATTTTGATGATTGCTGCTTTATAGTATAGTTTAATATCTGGTACTGCTAAGCCCCCTTCCTTCACGTTTTTTTTTCATTATTTCCCTTGATATTCTTGATCTTTTTTTTATTCCAAATAAACTTTGTTATGGTTTTTCCTAATAAAGTAAAAAAGTTTTTTGGTAGTTTGATAGGTATGGCACTAAATAGGTAAATTAATTTGGGTAGAATGGTCATTTTTATTATGTTAGCTCATCCTACCCATGAGCAATCAGTATTTATCCAGTTGTTTAGATCTAGTTTTAATTGTTTGGAAAGTGTTTTGTAGTTGTTTTCATATAATTCCTGTGTTTGTTTTGGTAGATAGATTCCTAATTATTTTATATTGTCTACGGTGATTTTAAATGGTGTTTCTCTTTCTACCTCTTGTTGCTTTGATGTGTTGGAAATATATAGAAATGCTGATGATTTATGTGCATTTATTTTGTATCCTACAACTTTGCTAAAGTTGTTGATTATTTCTACAAACTTCTTAGTTGATTCTCTAGAATTTTTTAAGTGACCATCATATCATCTGCAAAGAGTGATAGCTTAGTCTGCTCATTACAAATTTTGATACCTTCAATTTCTTTTTCTTCTCTAATTGTTACTGCTAATGCTTCTAGTACAATATTAAATAATAGAGGAGATAATGGGCATCCTTGTTTCACTCCCGATATTATTGGAAATGCTTCTAATTTATCCTCATTGCATATGATACTTGTTAATGGTTTTAGGTATATACTGTTTATTATTTTTACTAAAGGTCCTTCTATTCCTATACTTTCCAGGGTTTTCAATAGGAATGAATGCTGTATTTTGTCAAAGGCTTTTTCAGCATCTATTGAGATAATCATGTGATTTTTGTTGGTTAGACTGTTGATATGGTCAATTATGTGGATGGTTTTCCTAATGTTGAACCATCCTTGCATTCCTGGTATAAATC
>NW_025376905.1:0-1178 GCF_016433145.1 Gracilinanus agilis
AAATAATGCTGACACACCACCTCACACCTGTCAGATTGGCCAGTATGGCAGTAGAGGAAAGTAGTAAATGTTGGAGATAATGTGGCAAAATTAAGGCACTAATGAATTGGTGGTAGAGTTGCAAACTGATCAAGTCATTCTAGAGGACAATTTGCAACTTTGCCCAAAGAACTGTAAAACTATATAAGGAAAGGATGTAAGCTTATGAGGATGAGGAAAGGGTTTAATAGATTTGATAAACTACAGATAGTTTAAGTCTCTTTTAAATTGGCTTTCTGGAGAAAATGATTTAAAAACCATGCCAGTTCAAATGAGTGCTTCTCCCCCACATTGTCCTACTTAAAAATCTATCCACATCTGTAACAGTTCTGCAGCTGAACTGCTGTTTTGAGGGAAATGTTTATATTTAATTTGCCCTCTGATGATTAGGGGTGAACCATCTATATGAGTCAGTATGAAAGAAGAACAGCAAAGTTTTATTTATTCAGCATTATAAAGTGGGTAATTCCCTATAAGTTATTTTTCTTCTAAAGGAAAGTTAACCTTTAATAAATGGTAAAATGTAAGCCATAGTAGTAGTAGTAGCAGTAGTAATAAGAGGAAAAGTATAATTCATATAATAGTAGTAGTAGCAGCATCAGTGGAAATTGTTCTCTCATTATCTTTGTTCAGTGGAATTCAGATTGAATCCAAATTTTAGTTAAATATCATATGCCTGGTTACTTTTATCTCATCCCATTAGAATGTAAATTCATTAGAGAATATATTACTTTATTTTTTTTAATTCCTCAATACTTTTTAAAGTACCTGCCACAGAGTAGGAGCTGAATCAGTACTTACTAATTGACTAACTAGTTGTTTCTTTCCACTTTTTATTTACTGCTTCTAATGTATTTTGGTTTGGAGAACTGGATGGTTAAATGTATTAGAATTACATATAAAATAAGAGTAAATAGATCCTGGGTAAAACTATGGGCTTTTCAATGAGTGGAATACTTGGATTTACATTCATGAGCTTTTTAACTTCCATTTAATTTGTTTTTTTTTTACTTTTTTTGAATAATTCTTTGTATTTATTTAAGTTTTTTTCACAGTTACATGATTCATGTTCTTTCCATCCCCTTTTCCCTCCCCCCTCCCAGAACCGACAAGCAATTCCAATGGGTTATACATATATT
>NW_025376906.1:0-1872 GCF_016433145.1 Gracilinanus agilis
TATATATATATAGGCACATTGTGTATATATATATATATATTTGTTTTCTGTGGATCCACATTGTCATTATTGTCAGTAACACTTCCAATAATGCAATGGTACAGACTATAACTCATCCATGTATGATCCTCTTGTGGGCTATTGTCTGTGCCTTCACAACTGAGTAAAATATATATTTTTTTAATTTTGAGTGGGTACCAATGGAGCACACAAAGTATCTGAAAGTTATCCTTGTTCTCACTACATGCCCAGGCAACTTGTATTTCCAGTCCTACATCTTCAAGCTGCTTTTCCTACAAAATTCTTCATTCATAATATATTGCAGCCCACTCATGTCCTCCATCACCCTTTCAACTGTCCTTTGGGTAACCCACAGTTTCCATTCTTTAGTGAGATATTATTATTCCATGACTCACAACCATATAGTATGACCAAAAGATTATTGATATAATAATATGTATGTGCCTTTGTTTCAGGAGAGAGCTTAATATTGTCCAAAAACACCAAATAAAATCCCCAAAGGCAGCCCAGCCCACTTTCTTTCTCTTATTCCATTCTATGTCCTTTTTATTCACAGGATATGATAATCCATTACTTGGAGACATACACCATCTTTGGAAGAATATTATACCTAAAAACATAGGCCTTACATAAAAGGATCAGGTATACAGAAAAAATAACTTGCAAATATATGCAAATGCAAAAGACATAACTACTAAACCCATCATTTATAAAGTATAACAAAATAAAAATAATCAGTTTAGAGAACATAAAACATATAAAGTTCCAAATGTAGATTATAGTGAAATACTAAATTTTTAGTAGATCAAATAATAATTCATAGCAACAATAAACTTATGAAAGAAAACTTTAAGAAAATTTACTAAAATTTTCTCAATTTTACTAATTTTTAAAATTTACTAAAATAGTAAACCAATTAAAGCTAGCCTTGACAGGAAAAACTGTGTTCCTAAAACATATATTAACAACATTTTTATAAAGAGGACAAATGAAATTAATATATGCATATGAAAATATATGAGAAAGTCAACAAATAAGCTAGTCCAAATAAGCACAAAAGAGGAAAATTTTAAAATAAGAAGAGTAATAAATAAATTGAATCCCAAATAAAAGTTAATTCTTATAAAGTATTGAACAAATCTGTTAAATCTTTAAACCGCCTGATTTAAGAGATAGAAAATCAAATAAAAATATTTAATGTTTCTTTTAAAGATAAATATAAAACACAAATAACACATAATATTCATGAGAAGCACTTTAGAGTGTTTCATAGTAAAATGCTTTAAAAGGTCTGAAGTAGAAGATTGTCATTAACCAAGAGCATTAGCAAAGGCTTCCCCTTATCTCTAGATTATGAGCTCCTACAGAATAGGGTCTGTACAGATTTATCTTTGTATCCCCAGCACCTTGAAAATACTTTCAAATATTTGTTGAAAAATTGTTTTTTTTTGGTAAATTGGCGCAGTAAAATATAGATTGTTTGAAAGAAAAGAAATTCCAAGAAGATTTTGATTAAAAGCAATCTTTACTATAGTACATAACAAATTTTAGCTGATGGATTTATAACTTTCTACTGGACTTGAAGTCATTAGAAAATTTTTGAAAAAAAAAAAGAAAATCTGTAAGAGCTTGGCAAAATGTGACATGCAGAGATTAGTTTAATGACATCATCAGGTGTGGTGGATTTGAGATGACAAAGTAATAGGATTGTGGTTTGTGTCATCTCCAGTGATGAAGAGCAGAAACATGAAGGCACGGGGAGGCAAACCAGATCTGTCTGTCTGTCTGTCTAGGTATCCATTTATCTCTCTCTCTCTCTCTCTCTCTCTCTCTCTCTCTCTCTCTCTCTCT
>NW_025376907.1:0-2634 GCF_016433145.1 Gracilinanus agilis
ATATACCATAATATGATAATATATTTGATAACAATACAATATATTATATACTATTGGTAATATCTATATACTATTAATATATTTCTATAATATAGTATGTGTTAATAATGATATTACATAATATAGCATATATTACTATACAATAAGAAGTTATTATTATATAATAGCATATAGTATAATATAGTAGATATATAACTATGTATAATATGCATCCTATATATGTGTCTTTATAGACTATATATTATAATATTTCACCATAATGTAAATAACAATTATTTGGCAAATTATTTGTAATTTGTAAATAATTATTTATAAAGTTAAAAATATGCACCACTTCTTTTGATACCCAAAACAACCTTGTGAAGAGGTATTATTATTATCCTCATTTTAGAGAAGAGGGAACAGAGACAAGCAGAGGGCTAAGTGACTTACCCAACATTCCACAGCAAGGAAGGGACTAAGATGGGATTTTTACGCTAATGTTCCTCACTTGATGCCTAACACTCTTAACTAGTGAACCATCTAGCTTCCACTGTCTAGACATAACAGCAGTCACTATTTCCTAAATGAATCATTGGATGTAGAAGGACCAAGTTAGATTTTGTTTGGGTGCTGCTCCTTCATAATGGTCTCAGGGGAGCTCGGTCTATCACAGCTGTTCATCATTACCCAGATAAGCCTGAGAAGCTTCCCAATTAACCTTAATGGGTAATAAAGCCAATCAGTGCATGAAAATGGGAATTTCTCATTACAGAAATTATATTTGACTTGAACTCTCCATAATTGCTTCCTGGGAAGGTGGAGCCCAAGAAGTAAACATGGAAGGAGTCCCTCCTCCCCTCAAATTTAAGCTTTCTAACAAGAAGAATGGGCTTAGTAATGTTATTTGGAGTCAGGAACAGCTGTCCAGTGATGGACATCCATAACCTTACAAGGTCCAGAAACTTACTGAAAAGAAACAGGATGTGAGAATCTACCTGCAGCAGATGACCTGGGGGAAGCTGAAATGAGATGGCAATTTGTCATGTACTGGAATACTCCAGATAAGAAATTAACTTGACAGATTCACAGCCCCATGTTCACTGTGGGAAGGGGAAGTCTTTATTTTATATTTCTCTATTTGATTTTCCTTGGTCTTTCTGCTACAGAAAGAATTGCCTCCCATTTATCAGTTGGCCTGCATGAAATTACCAGATGACATTATTGCTGCTGCCAAATAAAGTGCCTGGGCTGACCAAGTGAATTTGAAGAAAATAATGATTTACATTTGTAACAGGACCCAGAGGGCAGACTATGACTCCCTCCTTCCCTCCCTCCCACAGAAGTCATTGCCTTCTGGGGACTCAGACTATTGATGTATGTGTGAGTTGAGGGAAATAGACCTAGGGGTTGTTGCACATTTATAGTACACATTTCTTCCACACAGTTCACAGAATTGTCATATTTCATCTCATTTATTTTTTTAAATATTTTAATCATGAATTTAAATATGATCTGTTCAATATACAAAGAATACACATGGGTATTATGTAGGATGTCTAAATAATCTGAATTCAGTTTTAAGGTTTGAAGAACTTTATAAATAATATAATAATATAATAATGTTAACTATATAATATATATTATACATAATAACATATATAATACATATCATCACAACATAATATTTAATTATGATTTAATTTTAATTCATGTTTTTATTAATAATTGCTAGGATTTACATAGATCTTTAAGGTTTACAAAGTTCTTTACTCAAGTTATCTCATTTGATCTTCACAACAACCTTAGGTATTGATTAAATTTTTCTCCCCACAAGACCACCACAGACAGGTTTTCAATAGGGGCTCTCTACCAGATTTCAAACTTTATTATAAAGCAGCAACCATCAAAACAATCTGGTAGTGGTTAAGTGATAGAGTGGAGGACCAATGGAATAGACTATTAACTCCACACCCAATGGTAAATGACCATAGTAAAACCTACAAACCCAAAGATCCAAGCTTCTGGAAGAAGAACTCACTATTTGACTAAAAAAAAAAAATAACTGCTGGGAAACCTGGAAAATAGTATGGCAGAAATTAGACATAAGTCAACACCTCTTGTTATATAATAAAGTCAAGTCAAAATGGAGATGACTTGGAAATAAAGGTTGATACCATAAAAGAATAAGGGGAGGAAGGGCTTTCAGGGAAAAGTGCATGTAATCTACAGCACTGGCATTTTCTCCATCAATTTCTTAAGTCTAGACAATCTACAAAACAATAAATCAAGCGTATTCATCGATTTCCAAGGTATAAATGCTTAGGCCGAAAACTGATCAATCAGTTCTCATGAGTTCATTCAGCTGACTAGTATGCCACTTGACAGGGGAGGGGGAAGCCCACCATTCTATCCACTGTGCTATCTAGCTGCCACATGGAAGAAGGAGTAATGAGTTCCATTTTGTATATGGGGAGTGTGAGATACCTATGGGTCATGTAGATGACAATACAATAGGCAGTTGGGATTAAAGCTCATTGGAAAGAAACTAGAAAAGATAAATAGGCATGATAGACAGAGAGAGACAGAGGGAGAGAGAGAGAGGGAGAGAGAGAGAGAGAGAGAGAGAGAGAGAGAGAGAGAGGAGAGAGAAAC
>NW_025376908.1:0-1504 GCF_016433145.1 Gracilinanus agilis
TTGATAACTTCTACACAGAAAAAAAACAGAAAACAGAGGAGGACAAACAATTAAAGACATCCAAACCTTCCCCAAAAAATGAAAATGGGTCACAAGATCTTGAAGTGTTCAAATCTAAGATCATGAGAAAGATGGAAGAGATCTGGAAAGAAAAAAAACAGTTTAAAAGGCAGAATTTCGCAATTGGAAAGTGAGGCTCAGAAATCAAATGAATTGGTAAGTAAATTAAAGACCAGAAAAGACCAGCTGGAAGCCTTGAAGAACCAGATAGACCAGACTGAAATGGAAAACCAAAAGATTTTAGCCAAAAACCAGTCTCTTAAGGCTAGAATTAGGCAATTAGAAGCCAATGATCTCACAAGACAACAAGAATTAATAAAGCAAAGTCAAAAGACTGATAAAATAGAAGGAAACATGAAATATCTCAGAGAGAAGTTAATAGACCAAGAAAACATGTCTAGAAAAGACAATTTGAGAATCATTGGTCTTCCTGAAAAAGCAGAAATTAATAGAAATTTGGACTCCATACGAAAAGAAATTATTCAGCAAAACTGCCCTGAAGTTCTACAACAAGAGGGAAATATAGACGTTGAAAGGATCCATAGATCACCCTCTACACTAAATCCTTAAAAGACAACCCCCAGGAATTTAATAGCCAAATTCAAGAACTTCCAAGTAAAAGAAAAAATATTACAAGAAGCCAGAAAGAGACAATTCAGATAGCAAGGAGCACCAATCAGGATCACACAGGATCTGGCAGCCTCCACACTAAAAGACTGAAAGGCTTGGAATATGATATTCTGAAAGGCAAGAGAACTGGGTCTACAACCAAGGATCACCTCCTCGTCAAAATTGACTATATACTTCCAGGGGAAAGTATGGGCATTCAACAAGATAGAAGATTTCCAAGTATTTGCATGGAAAAGACCAAGACTAAATGGAAAATTCGATATCCAACCACAAAAATCAAGAGAAACATGAAAAGGTAAATAAGAAACAGAGGGGAAAGAAAGAAAACTCTTATTTTTAAATTTGCCTCTTTAAGGGCTTTAATGAGATCAAATTATCTGTATTCCTATATGTAGAAATGTTGTGTGTAATTTTTTAAAACTGTATTCACCATTATAGTAATTAGAAGAATTATTCTTCTAGGGACAGGTTGGAGCACTAAATGATCTAAGATGAGATGGGGTGGGGAAAAAAGAGGGGAGTGAATAGTAGATGACACCAAGAGAAACTTGAATGAATAAGAAAAATAGGATATTCTATACCACACAAAGAGAGGGATGGGGAGGGGATGAATACTATTATAAGAAGGAGAGGAAGAGAGCATTAAGAGGTAATATTTAAATGTTACTCTCAGCAGAATTAATCCTGAGAGGGAAGAGTGGCTATATCCATTGGGATATAGAATTGAATCTAACACTACTGAGAAAGTCAGAAGGGATTAACCAAGGGGAGCAGGGGAGTGGGGAAGTCAAAAAATGGAGGGGAGGAGAGGGGG
>NW_025376909.1:0-3115 GCF_016433145.1 Gracilinanus agilis
ATATATATACATATATATTATAAAAACACTATTGGGTCATATATAAATTATTAGAGTACTAGGAATCATTCGGTTAACATATAAATTTATAATTACATTAACAACTATTAGTTACATTATGTAAATTTTATTAAAATAATTAGCAATTATGTTATATACAATTTTATAGTTTTATAACTAGAAATTATTGTAGATCTAGAGTTATCCATCAAGGAGAGTGAAGGTCAAGTGAGCCTTAGGAAGACAAGGCTAGTAGAGATAACTGAATTCCAACTGAGCTGTTTAAAATCCTGAAAAATGATGCCATTAAAGTGTCAGCAGGAATCAGTATCCTACTGTTCTGTGAAGCCTCTTACTTCAACCAACTACTATGTCATCAGATAGTGATGTCTCTCTTTCTACTTATGATGAGATTTCAGGATCAAAACTTCCTCGAAAAGCTAAGGAGGCACCATTTGTCCCAATTGGAATAGCAGGTTTTGCAGCTATTGTTGCATATGGATCATACAGATTGAAGAGCAGAGGGAATACTAAAATGTCTGTCTACCTGATTCAAATGTGTGTGGGAGCTCAATGCTTTGTAGTAGGAGCAATGACTGTTGGTATGTTGTATTCCATGTTTCGGGCCAAACTGGGCCAAACCCAAACCTTAGGAGGAAAGATGCCCTCTTCATGTTGATGATCTTTTCTAGAGCTGGCTACCTCACAATGAGGTTATTTATGTTTAAAAATAATTTAGGGGTATGTGGTTATAAAAAGCAGCACATGTCAGACACAATCATGATGTTTTAAAGATTGGATTTTTTTTCATAGAGATTTTACTGTTTTCCAAGTAATGCAAAACATTGTTTCCAAGAGTTTACTAGGAGAGCTAAGTGCAAAATGAACTAGTCATTGAAATTTCCTTGAATGATATATTACATTCAAGGTTCCCCAAATCTTAAAAAATTAATGCTCCAAGATTCAAGTAGTTCCTATTGCTTTAAGATGTGGCACATTTTGGGATAAAATATGGGAACTTCTTTAGCATAGTTCAGTCAGCACTTCCTTATGTAGGATGGTGGAAATGCCATTGTTTAGGGTAGGTTGGCTTTAAACTTGGGTCAAAAGAACATCTGTTAGAAGAACAGGAAACAAAATATTTTAGCAAGAATTTTCCTCCCCACTGCCTACAGACAACCTGTTTATATTTAAGGTGAGCTTTGAAAAGTTGTTTGTTAACCAGGCTACTTAACACAGTGGTATTTATTATAATGTTAATAAAATATGAGAATAACATACCAAATATTTTTGCTGCTATTACATTGAAATTGTTCTTTAAATTTAGCAGTGAAGGTAGAGAACTTTAAAAAAAAAAAGTGTCAGCAAATTTGGAAAATTCAAGTGCCACTGGATTACAAAAGGTCAGTTTACATCCCAATCCTAAAGAAGGCCAATGCCAAAGAATATTCAAATTAATGAACATCTGTGCTTATTTCACGTTGCAGCAAAGTGATGTTTAAGATTCTGTAAGCTAGGCTTCAGCAGTATGTTAATCAAGAATTACCAGAAAGGCAGACTGGTTTTCAAAGAGACAGAGGAACTAGAGACCAAATTGCCAACATTCACTGGATTATGAAGAAATCCAGAGAGTTCCAGGGAAAAAAATATTTTTCTGCTTCATTGACTATACTAAAGCCTTTGACTATGTGGATTACAACAAAATATGGCAACTCTTCAAAGAGATAGGAGTACCAGATCATCTTACCTATCTTCTAAGGAATCTATAGGTCAAGAAGCAACAGTTAGAACCAAACATGGAACAAATGATTGATCTGAGATTGGAAAAGAAATACAGGGGCAGCTAAGTAGATAGAGTAGCTAGGCCTGGAGACGGGAGGTCTTGGGTTCAAATCTGAACTTAGACATTTTCCGGTTTTCTGACCCTGGGCAAGTCACTTAACCCCAGTTACCTAACCCTTACTGTTCTTCTGCCTTGGAAGCAATACTTAGTATCGATTCTTAGACAGAAGGTAAGGGTTAAAAAAAAGTACAAAAAGGTTGTATATTATTACTTTTTATAAAAGTTAATTTATATGTAGAATACATTAGGCAAAATTCTAGGCTGGATGAACAAAAAACCAGAATTAAGGTTGCTGGGAAAATATCAACAATCTCAGATATGCAGATGATAACACTTTGAGGGCAGAAAGTGAAGAAGAATTAAGAAGTCTCTTGAGAAGTGCGAAAGAGAAGAATATCAAAGCTTGCCTGAAGCTTAAAATGAAAAAAACCAAAACGCTAAGATCATTGCAACTGGTGCCATCACTTCCTGGCAAATAGAGGGAGAAGAAATGGAAGTAGTATCTGATTTTATATTCTTGGGCTTAAAGATCATTGCATATAGCCACTGCAGCCATGAAATAAAAAGATACTTGCTCCTTGGAAGGAAACTTGGACAGCACATTAAAGAGAAGAGGAATCAACTTGCTAACAAAGGTCTGTATAGTCAAAACTATGTTTTTTCTGTGACTGTGAGAGTTGGACTATAAAGAAAGCTGGGAGCTTTTGAATTGCAGTGCTGGAGAAGACTTTTGAAAGCCTTTTGGACAGCAAAGAGATCAAATCAGCCAATGCCTGAAAAAATTAATTCAGGATACTCATTGGAAGGGCAAATATTGACACTTAATACTTAAATACTTTGGCCACAGAACAAGAAGATAGGACTCAGTGGAAAAGATCCTGACATTTGGAAAAATTGAAGGCAAAAGGATAAAGGGATGGCAGAGGATAAGATGGATAGATAGATAAATGGATAGAAGAGACTGATGTGCTATGGTCCATGGGGTCACAAATAGTCAGAAACAACTAAACAAATTAATAACAACGTAGAAACACAATGTGTGGATAAAACAATGTGCAAGAAGCTAAGGAAAGGTAGGAAGGCTCCCCAGGTATGAAAGGCTTTGAATGACAGAAAAAGGACTTTATGTGAGCCTAGAGTTAATAGGGAACCATTGGAATTTGTTAAATAGAAAAGGGGTACGTGTGTGTGTGTGTGTGTGTGTGTGTGTGTGTGTGTGTGTGTGTGAGAGAGAGAGAGAGAGAGAGAGAGAGAGAGAGAGAGAGAGAGAGA
>NW_025376910.1:0-9238 GCF_016433145.1 Gracilinanus agilis
TATATATACTATAATTTATATATAATGCATATAAATATATAGACATACATAAAAATTTAATAAATATAAATATATATTATGTATAAATTAATTTTTAAATAAAAAAAACTCTTGCCTTCCCTCTCAGAATTATATGTATTGGTTCCAAGGCAGAAGAGCGGTAAGGGCTGGGCAATGGAACTTCAGTGACTTGCCCAGGGTCACCCAGCTGGGAAGTGTCTGAGGCCAGATTTGAACCCAGGACCTCCCGTCTCTGGGCCTGGCTCAATCATCGAGCCACCTAGGTGCTCCTGCCACATTCCTTTTTTATGACGTTTTGTTGGGTATCCAGGGATGAGGCATGCATGTCTACAGAAGGGCTTGTAGGAGGCCCTAGGTATAGTAGGTGGGATATCTGATTGCCTACATGTTATAAAAGGAGCATGGTAGAGCAGAAAGAGCATTGAACCTGGGTTCAAATCCCACCTCTGATTTTTACACCTTTTATGACAGTGAGCAAGTTTGGACACTAGCTGTGTGACCTGAGGGAAGAACCTTCATCTGCCTCAGTTTCCTCATCTGTAAAATGAGGGGATTAGATGGCCAGCCTTGGGAGGTCCCTTCCAGATCTAGATCTAATGCTACAACCAGGAATTCGACTTATGATCCCTCGTGAAGAAGGCTGGAGAAATGATCATTACTCCCATTTTACAGATGAAGGAACCTGGTCTCAGAGAATTGAATGTCTAATCAATCAATCCATCAATCAATCCATCAATGAAAGACCCATCATACACCTCATGTTACTAGTCACTGGGAACATCCATGTAAGGGATGAAACGGTCCCCACGTTCACAGCAGAGAAACGTCGCTGTTTTGACGGAGCGAAGAAGAGCTGAGGGCCCCAGAGGCCCTGGGGTCCGTTCCCTCCCCCGACCCCCTCACCTTGTGTCACCACCTTGCCAAAGACTGGCAGGCTGTCCAGAGTCGAGCAGTTCCATCGTCGGTTTCGGAACTGGTACTGACACTCCTCAATGGCGAGCTGCGCCCCGCGCCGCACCGAGTCCATCACCTCCAGGTTCCTCTTGCACATTTGGACCTGCCTCTGGATCAGCCCCTTGAGCTTCTCGCAGGTCTCCTCATCGGAGATGCTGCCCACCGAGGACAATTTGGCCAGGTACCTGGGGAAGGACAGGAGGGGTCAGCGGCCACCCAGCAGAACTGCCCTCTGCAGAATCCTCGACCCCCAACGTGGTCTCTGCAGCTGGCACATCCTTCCCCTCCTCGGTGACATCTCAACAGACATTCCTTCAGCCTCCACTTGAAGATGACTGGTGATGGGTCACTCCCTGCCCATCGATGCCATCCATTTAATTTTTTTATTTTTAAGCCCTTATCTTCTGTCTTACATTTGGTAGTAAGTAATGATTCCAAGACAGAAGAGCAGAAGGGCTAGGCAAGGGGGGTTAAGTGACTTGCCCAGGGTCACACAGCTAGGAAATGTCTGAGGCCACATTTAAACCCATGTCCTTCCAACTTCAGGCCTGGTGCTCTAGCCACAGTGCTACCTAGCTACTCTGAGGCTATCCATTTTTTTTTTAAACCCTTACCTTCCATTTTGGAGTAAATACTGTGTATTGGTTCCAAGGCCAAAGAGTGGTAAGAGTAGGCAATGGGGGTCAAGTGACTTGCCCAGGGTCACACGGCTAGGAAGTATCTGAGGCCAGATTTGAACTTAGGACCTCCCGTCTCTAGGCCTGGCTCTCAATCCACTGAGCTATGCAGTTGCCCCCGAGGCTATCCATTTTTGATAGTTTAGATAGAAGGTTTTCCTTGCTGAATTCTGTTATATGAGAATCTTCAAATGGGAATGGACCCCAGAGGGCATCTAGTCAATGCCTGAGAAGCAATATGGTGCAGCAAATAGACATTGAAGACCAGAGTTCAAATTCTGACCCAGATTCTTGTTAGCTGGCTGTATGACCCCTTTTTCCTCATCTGGGGGCAGCCAGGTGATATATCAGATAGAGTGCTGGACCTAGAATCAGAAAGACCTGAGTTCAAATTCTCCCTCAGTCACCTACTTAACTCTGTGGCCCAGGGCAAGTAGCTTAACCTTGGTTTGCCTCAGTTTTCTCATCTAAAATAGCACCTACCTAAAATTAAAGCGTTATTGTGAGGATCAAATGAGATATGTGCAAAGCACTTTTCAAATCTTAAAGGGCTATATGATTGCTATTATTATTATTAGAAATGATTTTGTTGTTTAGACATGTCTGACTTTTTCTGACCCCATTTGAGGTTTTCTTGGCAAAGATACTAGAGTGGTTTGCCTTTCTCAGCCCTCCCAGCCACTGGTACCTTCTCTAAGGTACTTCTTTCTGCTGTTTATATCTTGCATCCATCCACCCACCCATCCATCTACCCACTCATCCATCCATCCATCCATCCATCCATCCATCCATCCATCCATCTACCCACCCAAATATCCATCCATCCATCTACCCATCCACCCACCTATCCACCTACCCACTCATCCACCCACCCATCCATACATTGGTCTGTCTGTCTATTTATCTATCTACACTATGTTGTTGCGTTATTTTTAGCTAGTGTATGAGGTCAGATTCGAACTCATGATGAGTGTTCCTGATTCTAGCCAGGATATTCTTATCCATGGTGCCACCCAGCTGCCCATGAGTGATAATAGCAAACATTTACACAGCACTTACTGTGTGCCAGACACAAGCACTTTACAATTATTATCTCATTTGATCCTTACACCAACCCTGGGAAGTAAGTGCTATTTTTGCTTCCATTTTTTACACATAAGAAAATTAAGGCTGACAGAGGTTAAATGACTTGCCCAGGGGCACACAACTAGTAAGTATCTGAGGCTGGATTTGAACTTGGGTCTTACTGACTCCAGGCTTGATGCTGTATCCATTGGGCCATTTATCTGCTTATTATTATTAATTTATGAAGCCGGGAGTTTGGACTTAAGTGATGGCCAAGGTTCCTCCAGGCTCTCGATTCACGATCCTCCTAATCCTCTCTCTAGTAGTCACTCTATTAATGGGGATCCTGCCTCCTCTGGATTCCCCTCAGAGAGTTTTCATTTAAACGAAGAAGTTATTTATGTCGAGCTGAACTCCGTTTTCCTGGCACCTCCACTCGCTCCTCCTTGTTCTGCCTGCTGGGCTTTCCTCCCAGTCCGGAGGACGAGGACCTGGGGGTAAATCCCTGCTCTGCTGTTTACTGCCTTGGGCAAACGGATCCCCCTCTTTGGGTCCCCTCTGATCCCATGAGGAACCAAAGTGTCCTTTCTCAGGGGTTCTGGATACTGCTGGAAGCTCACAGTTCCTCTCACAAGACTGTCCTGCCTTGGGGACCAGGCCTGCATGCCAAGTTCTCTCCTGGCTTGGCAGCTGCTCCTTCCTCCTATCCCTGCCGGACTCTCAGGGAGCCATGGGGGTGGGGAGGGTGGTGGTACTCTGCCATGTGAATGTGCCCTGTCTTCCTGCCCAGGAAACACCCTGGCCAAGCACCACTAGGAAAAAGCTGAGGTCCCTTGGAGTTAGCCAAAGTCAGCAACAGCATGGGGATCGTGCCAGCAGTCACCCCTTACCACAGGGCTCCCTTGACACCCAGTCAGCTCCTCCCCATGGCCACTTCCCTCCCAAGTCCACACTTGGTCCACCTCACTGGGCTGCCCAAAGCTCCCACCTTCTGAATTCTGGGGTGCCCTGAAGTGTAGAGGCTGGAATTGGGGGCCTGGAATAAAAACAACTTATATTTCTGGGAGGGTCATTCATTCCCCCCAATAATTCCATTCCCCAAATATTTATAAAGTGCCTACTATGTGCCAGACACAGTGCTAAGTGCTGGATATACAAAAAGAGGCAAAAGATAGCCCCTGCCTTCAAGGAGCTTACCATTTAATGGGGAGACAACATGCAAACCAATGTATACCAAGCAAGCTCTATCCAAACAAGTAGGAAATAGTGAACAGAGGGAAGGCATCAAAATGAAGAGGGGCTAGGAAAGACTTCCTCTGAAGGGCTGATATTATGCCTATAATAGAGATGAGAAAACTGAGGCTAAGAGAGAAAAGGCTTTTTCATCTGGGGTCACAGTTAATAAGCATCTGTGTTAGAATTTGAATTCAGGCTGTCCTTTCTTCATAACCACCCAGAGAAATAGGTGTGTGTGTGTGTGTGTGTGTGTGTGTGTGTGTGTGTGTGTCCAGGTCCTATTCCATTTTATAGTTGAAAAAACAGAAACCCAGAGAGGGAAGTGATTTGGTCATAGTCATACAGGAAGGGTCATAGTTGGGAGTAAAATCCTGTGATCTGTTGCCTCTGTTAGGTCTATTTGGGAGTGAGGGTTGGCTCCCGACAGGGATCCAAGAGCACTTGTCCTCTTCTGCACCCAGTCAGCCCATGTAGGATTAGAGATCACCTAATGTTCTCATGAGACTGAGCAAGAATAAGCACCTTCTTCCAAGATCCTAAGAACCCCTCCCTAATCTGGCCTCTTCCTACTTTTCCATTCTTCTTATCCCTTCTGCCTCTGCCCCCCAAGCCCGGTATTCTGTGATCCAGTGACGCTGGCCTCTTTACTAAAGACATTCTAGGCATTTCCTCTGACTGTCCCCCCAAACCTCTCCTTCCTCATTTCCATCTTCCTTCTTCGCTTGCTTCCTTCAAGCCCCAACTAAAATCCCACCTCCTGCAGCAAGCATTTCCTCATCTTCTTCATATTGCCTCCCCTTTGTTGACTAGCTCAAATTTGCCCTGCACATCTCTAATTTCTACATGAAAACAACAACAATAATAGCTAAGGGTCATCTAGCAGTTGCCTGGTGCCAGGCCCCGTGCGAGAAAGTGCTTTACAGTTTTGACCTCGTTGGATTCCACAGTTGCTTGTTTGTTGTCTCTCCAGCTAGATGGTGACTTTCTTGAATGCAGGAATTATCTTTTGCATTTTCTTTGTACCCTCAATGCTTAGGAAAGTGCCTGGCACATAGTAGGTGCTTAATAAATTCTGGTCACCTGATAAAAAAACAAGATTGAGACTAGAACTCAGATCCATGTCTGGCAATTTTTCCATCGTAGTGCTCTATCTTTTAGGAGCTTTGTAGTTTCACAAAGCAGGAGATTCGGAGAAAATGAAAATCCTTTAGGTTCTATCTAGGGTAGTGGGATTGACTGCCTGGGGACACACACCTCCCTTGTTTTGATCAAAGACAGGTACCAACATTGGCCCAAATCCCTCTTTAGCCTCAAGAAACTAAGACCAGTTCTTCCTATCTCTTCCTGGGGAAATACTACTTAACTGCTTGGGGGGGTAGGGTGAAGGTGGAGGCAGGGGGTCCCCAATCCCATGAGAACCCAATCCTATTCTTCAAGAAGCTTATTTCTCATGCCCACATTCCCCAATTGTTGTCTTCCCCTGACAGCCTCTGAGATGGGGTTCCTGTTTTCACCCTCCTCCCCTTCAAACTTGCTCCCAAGCCCTCCTCTTTGCTGTCCCCCAGCCTGGGGCTAACCACAGAGGAAGGTGATCCCTGTTATTACATATTAAAGAGAGTCAGAGGCTTCCTCTCTTCTAGCCCTTGGATCCAGGCTGTCTGATACCCAGCCTTGTGCCTGGATCTGTCCCCTTGGAAAAGAGAAAATGAACGGGAGGATGACTAGAAGAAAAGGGGGTTAAGGATCTTGGAAATAAGGAAAGTCTGCAATTCTCTTCTGCTCTTACCTCCCTCTCTTGTCTCTCCTTTCCTGTTTTTCCTTCTCTCTGTTGATCCATCTTTCTGGTTTGTCTAGGCTACCTCTCTCCCTTGCTCTCCTAAGGAGAAATCTAACCTTGCTCCATCCCCACACTGCCATAATTATTGTAATAATGACTCTCATCTCTATAGGTCCTTACAATTTACAAAGCAGGAAATGTTAGTGGTTTATTTGAGGCTCAGAGGAGTCCAAGGTCACATTGGATGGCAAGTCCTGGGGGTTGGTGAAGGGTTATGAAAGGAAAGGAAGCATGATTTAGTGGAAAGAGCACTCTACTGGGAATTAAGAAGTCCTGGGTTCAATTTCTGGTCCCACCACTAACTTCTTGTGTGACCTATGACAAGCCACTCTTTGACTATTTCCTCTTCTATAAAATGATGGATTCCAGTTGGATTGGATAAGCTAGAGTCCCTTCTGGCACTTCTGTCTCTGATTCCAAATGCCAGTCAGTCTTGAACCCTAAAACTCAGATTAGTCTTTTCACTCTACCAGCTACCTTCATCCTCAACATTTATCTGGGAACCATCACTTTACTTATCTTAGTTGTCTTTATCTCCCTGTGATCCTGCTCTTGGGGCCTTCTCCTGCCCTCATTCCCTGAAGGGAAAGCCTGGACCATATGGATCTGAGAACCACCAAAGGGTCTAAGAATGGGAAGGTTTTGGAATCAGAATGAAACAAACCTTTCTGAGCTGTGAGCCCTCACATTCCTTCCCATAGTCACCTCTCTCTGGGTCTATAGAGAGCTCACAGGGCTTGCAATGCTGATATCCCACTTAGGATATAGACCGCAGAAAACCACCCCCCCCAGAAAGGATCCTTTTGGAGAAGCCAGTGCCCTAAAGCTCCCAGAACTGCACTATTTCAGAGGTGAAAAGGACCTGGAGAGGGAGACATCTAGCCTAAACCATTCCCTGAAAAAAAAAAAGAACTCCCTCGTAGAACTTTCTTGCTAAGTAGTTATCTGGTCCTTGTTTGAAGATCTTTGTGTTAGGAAACTTACCTCCAGAAGGGCTCATTCTGGTTATGGACAGCTCAGAATGCAAGAGATGACAGAATGAATGATTGGGTGGGCCGGAGGTGAGGAGGGCATATCACAGAAATAAAGACAGTTTGAGTGAGACAGGGACGGAGAGGGAGGAAGAGAGATCGGGAGACATGGAAGAAGAGATTTATGTTTCTTCTGCTCACTTCATCCATCCATCCACCCATCCATCTATCCATCCATCCATCTCTCCATCCATCCATTCATCCATCTCTCCATCCATCCATTCATTCATCTCTCCATTCATCCATTCATCCACCCATCCATCCATCCATCTCTCCATCCATCATCCATAAATCCATCCATCCCTCCATCAGCCTGTCCATTCATCTGTCCTTTCCCAGGAATGTTTCTTCCTACCCTTCCCTCTCTGCTCAGGACTAATCTTACTTGATGAGAGGGTGACTTCCCAGGGGAAAGATTCTGGGGAATCTTGTAAGATGAGGATTAATCTATGTCCTCTTACCCCTTCCCCGCCAGCTGCTGACCCTGGCCCCTTTCCATTGTACATAGTACCAAAGGCCTGTAGGGGGCACCAACAGCCAAGCTTGGGAATCTGTGGTTTCTCCCAGATTCCCCAGGCTGCAGGAGCAGCCCCCCATTGCAGGGGTCAGGAGTTTGGTCCTCTAGGCAGGTGCCAGGGCTCCTGTCCCTTTGCTCTTGGACAAAGGCAAGGCTACAATGCAACTGGCCAGGCCCCAAGAGGGTGAGGAGGAGGCTGCTACGGTCCCAAGGTCCCCTTGGTGTTGGGGGTCATGGTCAGACACTGTCTCTCCTTCATTTCTTCTTCCCTACTCACAGCCAGAGGCAGCTTTCGTCTTCTCTCTGCTGCTGTGTGAGCCTGGGCAAGGCGCTTCTCCTCCCTGGCCTCAGTGTCTTCCTCTGTAAAATGAGGGACTTGGACTAGCTGACCCCGAGGTCCCTCCCAGCTCTGAAGTTCCATCATCCCTGTCCTCTCCAGGACTCTGGCTTCTGATAGATGTGGAGCCTGCACCTCTGTCTCTGAGTATTAACCAATCAATCAATTAACTAGTTGATTCGTTAATTGTGGTCCCTGCTAGGTGCTGGGGACACAGAGGCGAGAATCGCATATTTTCTGCCTTCGAGGAGCTTTTCACTTCTTCAGGGAGGCTACTATCGGAGCAGGTGGAGACGACACAGAATTCTGGTTAGAGGACTTGAGTTTAGATCCTGGCGCTTCCACTAACTACCTTTGTGATCTTGGGCAAGTCACTTGATATCTCTAAGCCTCAGTTTCCTCTTCTGTGAAATGGGGAGGCTGGACTAGATAGAGAGCCTTTGAGGTCCCCGGCAGCTCTAAATTTGATGCATAGCAAGAACTTAAATAAATGCTTGTTCTTCTTCCCCCTTTTTTTCCTAAATACACAGTGCCCTTTCTTTTATATTCATTATAGCATTTAGCACTGGAAGGGAATTATAAACTCCTCATTTTACGGTCTGGGAAACTGAGTCCCAAGGAGGAGAAATAAATTGCCCAACGATGTACGACCAATTGGTGGCTGAGTCAGGCCTTTAACCCGATGCTTGCACTTTTCTGCCAGAGACACTCAAGGGTTGGTCTATCTGTATGAGGGGTTAGGCAGGGCCAGGGAAGTCAGGCTCCAAAGTCCTGTTTTCCAGACTAAATCCTCCTGGGCATGCCTCTCCCCGTTCCTGCCTCCCCATCACCCCCAGCCCCTAAAGGGTCCCTTGGGAGAATGCTTCCTGGCCTGCTGGGCTGAGGTGGCACCATGGCCCAAGCCCAGAGCCTGGAGGGGTTTAAGGAAGTCCCGGGCTGTGACCAGCATCGTGCCTGCCTGGGGAACGTTCTAGGAACAGCCTGGAAACCTCTCCCTGGAGGGGGCACCCCCCCCCCATCGTAATAGCCATCATCATGTTGGGAAACTGTAGCTGACAATCTCCTAAGGACTGACGTTCCCAGGGGGGGAGAATAGCCTCCGGGAAGGAAGAGACCAAGTAGGGCCGCAGAGCTCGCTGACAAATGTCAGGGCCGGGACTCGGTGGCAAAGTCTTCTGATCCCAGGCCAGTGAGCTGATTATGACACCAGACCTCTGCATGCAGAACACCGCCAGCACCCCGCCGACGGCCCCCCAGCAGGAGGCCTCCTCCTCCTCCTCCTCCTCCTCTGCTGAGCACCGACGAACAGCAGCAATCTGACTGAGAGCACTTTGCAGCCTGCAAAATCATCTCCTCTCCAAAAACCCTTTGGAGTGTTATCTCCATTTTCCAGACAAGAAAACCGAGACTCAGAGAGGTTGAATAGATCATTGGATTTAAAGCTGCTACAGGACCACAGAACAGAGAATGTCAGAGCTGGGAGAGACCTTAGAACAGAGAATGTCAGAGCTGGGAGAGACCTTAGAACAGAGAATGTCAGAGCTGGGAGAGAGCTTAGAACAG
>NW_025376910.1:12182-29172 GCF_016433145.1 Gracilinanus agilis
CTTAGAACAGAGAATGTCAGAGCTGGGAGAGATCTTAGAACAGAGAATGTCAGAGCTGGGAGAGATCTTAGAACAGAGAATGTCAGAGCTGGGAGAGAGCTTAGAACAGAGAATGTCAGAGCTGGGAGAGACCTTAGAACAGGGAATGTCAAGAGCTGAAAGAAGAGACCTTAGAAATAATCTGTTCAGTCTTTTCATTTAATAGTCAAGGAAAGTGAGGCAGGTCACCAAGCAGGCAGGACCTAGAACTCGGGGTCTTCTGCCTCCATGACCAGAGTTCTCCGCTCTCCCTCCGTGCTGGGGCTAACCTCAGGGCTCGCAAAGTAAAGCTTCCTGAGCTTCGGGCTTGGCCTTCCCAGTCCTCTCCCTGCAGATGTTTGGTCCCAGTTCAAAAATGATAATTCAGGGCTTACCCTGAAGGGAGGCACAAAGATGAGATCCAGCGCGGTCCCTGCCCTTGGATGGGGAGGCGCAGAGACAGGGACACAAATCTCTGTTCTGGAAGTTGGAATGTCAGAGGGGCTCATGGTACGGAGGGTTGGCCTTGGAGTCCCAAAGACCTGGGGTCAAGCTTTGCCTCTGACCTATTAGCTGTGTGACCCTGGGGGAGTCATTCCAATAATCATCGTCTCTTAGGCAGCTCTCAGACACTGTAGGCTACAGACAAGTTGCTCATCTGCATCCATGAACGGATCCAAAAGGAAAAAAAAATCAGAGTAGCTATAAGGAACGGTAAATTGAGTTCTGGGCTCAGAATCAGGAAGATCTGAGTTCAAATTTGACCTCAGACACTGACTAGCTGTGTGAGCCTGGGCTGGGAATCACTGATTCTGTTTGCCTCAGTTTCCTCATCTGTAAAATGGGGACCTGCCTCTTGGGCATGTTGTGAGAATCAAATGAGATGATATTTGGAAAGTACTTAACACACATGTATATGCAAATCTGATGTAGAAAGTCTTTTATAAATATTTATAGTTTCCAATTATTTAGTTTATCTATAAAAATATAGAAATAGGTTAGTTGCTTTGCTGTTGTTATGATTCTGATAAAAGACGGTTGCATCGTGTCTCTAGACCAACAACAACAAAAAAGCCAGAATTTCATTAGCTGCACAGAATGGGCCAATTAGGAGGGCTCCCTTCTAGCTTGGCGGTGGGGAGGGAAGGCTGCCAGGGAAGGGAGGTGACACCTGAGCTGGGCCTTCAAGGAAGAGGAGGATTTCTCCAGGATTTTGGGGATTGGGCAACTGTCCCCCCCTCTCCTGGACTCAAACCTGGATGAGACCTTCCAGATCATTTAGGTCTTCACCCCCCATTGCCTTCTATTTTACAGTGGAGGAAAGCAAAGGCCAGAGATGCTAATGGCACATTGGTAGGAAATAGCAGACCTCAGCACTATCCACTGCCCCACACGGTCTCTCAGGCACTGGATCCTCCGTGGTCCCACCTCATGCTCCCTTGAGGCCAGTGCGGGCATCGTCCCAGCTCTCTCTGGCCTGGCTTTCGTCTTTAATTAAATTAAATTAATTTAATCTAGCCACCACCCCTTCTTCCAGGTCTGTCTCTCCAGAGTCTGAGTCCTGTGTGTGGAGTGGAGATCAAGGGAAGGGCCTCCAAAATCACTAGTGGCCTCCCCAGTCTATATCCCTTCATTTCCTTGAGTAATGAATTTGGGGCTCAGTTGGACCAATTCGCAGACTTTCAGCTCTCTGCAACCATCCTCACTCTTGCTACATTAAAAAAATTTTTTTTTTGTTAACCCTTTCCTTCCATCTTAGAATCAATACTGTGTATTGATTCCAAGGCAGATCAGTAAGGGCTGGACCATCGGGGTTAATGACTTGCCCAGGGTCACACAGCTAGGAAGTGTCTGTCCCTCTTGCTATATTATCCTTTTAACTTTCCAAATTTCAAATTTCCAAAGACAATTGGTCAGTCAACAAGCATTTATTAAGCTCCCACTATGTGCCAGACTCTATGTGCTAGAAGATCCAGAGAAAGGTAATAAAAGATAGTCCCTGCTTTTAAGGAGCTGAAGGAAATTCATGCATCATCTAGGGAATCTCAGAGCTGAAAGAGTCCTCAGAGGCTATCTAATCCAACCTGAACTGAATGAAGCAAGAGTTTCAATACAACATCCTTACCCTGTAATCATCCAGGTTCCACTTGAAGACCTCTAATGACAGGGAGCTCACTACCACATAAAGGTTGTTTATGGACAGCCCAATTATCAGAAAGGTTTTTTTTTCCTTCTCCCCAGCAAGTTAAAATTTCTCTCTCGGCAACTTCCACTTGCATTCTACTTTATCCGATTCTCACAACCCTATTTGAAGGTTATCAAGGCATGGATCACTAAGACACCATTTTGCTGATCACAGAATCCTGGGAACTGTGCACTGAGGGGATCTTGAAGACCACCAAGTCTAACTCACATTTTTTTGGTAGATGGTGAAACGGAGGCCAAGAGAGATCTTTGCTCAGGATTATACAGACTAATTAGTAATAGAGACAAGATTTGAACTCACGTTCTCTTCCTAAACTTCAAAGGACTCTAGAAACCATGGTGAGGATTATTATTCTCTAAAGATTCCCACAATGGCAAAAAACTGGAAAATGAGAGAATGTCCTTCAATTGGGGAATGGCTGAACAAACTGTGGCATCTGTTGGATATGGAATACTATTGTGCTGAAAGGAATAATAAACTGGAGGAACTCCATGTGAACTGGAACAACCTCCATGAATAGATGCAGAGCGAAAGGAGCAGAACCAGGAGAACATTGTACACAGAGACTGATACACTGTGGTACAATCAAATGTAATGGTCTTCTCTACTAGCAGCAATGCAATGACCCAGGACAATTCTGAGGGAATTATGAGAAAGAACATCACCCACATCCAGAGGAAGGACTGTGGGAGCAGAAACACAGAAGAAAAACAACTGCTTGATCACATGGTTTGATGGGGATATGATTGGGGATGTAGACTCTAAGCAATCACCCCAGTGCAGTGATGGGCAAACTATTCCCCGAGGGCCCAGATCTGGCCTGTAGTTTACTGCAATTTCCTAATCACTACATCTGGATGTGGGGGTGGAGTGATTAGGGAATTGCTTAAGGCAATGATGGGCAAACTTCGGCCTGATTCTAGCCACGGGGAATAGTTTGCCCATTACTGCACAAATATCAATAATACAGAAATAGGTCTTGATCAATGATACATGTAAAACCCAGTGGAATTGTGTGTCAGCTACGGGGAGGGTGGAGGGGTTTGGGGGAGGGAAAGAACATGAATCATGTAACCATGGAAAAAATATTCTAAACAAATAAACAAATGAATAAATAAATTACCAATAGGAGAGACAAAAAAAAAAAAGATTCCCACAAGATTCTGCTGGTTAGGGGGTTTATTCATTTTCGTATATACTTTCTACAAAAGACAGATATTCTGGGTAAAATCTGTCTCTAGAATTGGGGTCAGTTGTGCTCACTGTCTGGAAGAGAAGAGAACCTTCCTCTGTAATCAATGTTTATTCATTCATTCATTCATTCATTCGTTTATTTTTAAACCTTTACCTTCCATCTTAGAATCAGTACTGTGTATTGCTTCTAAAGCAGGAGAGTGATAAGGACTAGGCAATGGAGGTTAAGTGACTTGCCCAGGGTCACACAGCTGGGAAGTTTCTGAGGCCAGATTTGAACCCAAGACCTCCCATCTCTAGGCCTGGCTCTCAATCCACTGAGCCACCCAGCTGCCCTGTAATCAATATTTAGCCTAAATTATTCCTTCCTGAATTAGTTCAGGTCACATTTTGTCACTGGTTTTCTGGAAGACATTCCTTTTTGGTTCTAGATTTTGGCTTTAGAAGATGATCTGGCTTCTCAGATTTGCTACCCATGATATAGCATTAGTGAGGAAACTAAAGCTCCCCAAGACGGAAATGACTCATTAACCCAGATCACACAGTCAGTTTATGGAGCAAAGAGTTAGGTCTGGAAGGGACTTCAGAAGTCATCTGGGTCAACCTCATATTTTATAAGAGGAGGAAGTGACTTCCCCAAGGTCACACACGTAGGGCCCCTGAGCCCAAACTTAGTATCTCCCTCTGACATCCTATGTTCTAAGCAATCTTCCTTCCCTAACATTCTGTGTTCTAATAAATCTCCTTACTCTGACATTCTCTGTTCTAAGTAACCTTCTCCATCTCATATGCAATATTCTAAGAGATCTCCCTACTCTTAGCATTCTATGTACTAATAAATCTCCCGGCTCTGACATTCTATATTCTCACATCATATGTTCTAAGCAACCTTCTTTCCCTAACATTTTGTGTCCTAATAAATCTCCCTGCTCTGACATTCTATGTTTTAAATAATCTTCCTTCTCTAACATTTTATGTTCTAATAAACCTCCTTGCTCTGACATTCTGTATTCTCACATCCTATGTTCTAAGCAACCTTCCTCCTCTAACATTCTATGTTCTAATAAATCTCCCTGCTCTGATATTCTATATTTTAAATAATCTTCCTCCTCTAACATTCTGTGTTCTAATAAATCTCCCTGCTTTGACATTCTATATTTTAAGCAACCTTCCTTCCCTAACATTCCATGTTCTAAATAGTCTCCCTGCCCTGACATTCTATATTCCAAGCATCCTTCTCCTTCTCACATCCCGTTCTAAGCCGTCTTCCTCCTCTACCATGCCAGGTTCTAAGCAGTCTCTACCCTGACATACACCTTCTCGCTGTGCTGTTCTGTCTTTAGGGGCACTTTTCAGCGTGGACATTCCTCCCAGCTCTACCACTGGGTCTCGCTGGCGCCCACATGCCGTGTTCCAAGGACGTTTCGGCACTAGAACGTCTGCCACAGGAGCAGGGCCTGACGGACAACAAATCAAGGCAACGAACATTTCAGAAGTTCTTCCTCGGCGCCTAGCGTTGCCTAAAGCCGCCTCATCCAGGCAGCCCGGTGGGTCTCGGAGTGGCCGAGGGGGGCCCCTCTGGCTCACAAACTGGCCTGACTTTCCCTGCAGACAGGAGGAGCTTTTATTCCTTCTGGAGGAGAAGACGGAGCTAAATAGGAACAGCCGAGCCATGGCTAGAGACCTCCGGAGGAGCCCCCGGACCCCCCATGTCCGTCCCAGGCCCTTCGGAGGGATCCGGCTGCCGCCTTTCCTCAAACCCCGTCTCCAGTTCCATCGTTAACACCTACATTTAGGCTTCTTCCTGGCCCTAAATACCGGGTTACTGATTTACCACCTGCTCGCGAGCGGCCGAGGGCCCGGGCCATCCTGTTACCGCTGGTCGGGTTACCCTTCCTGGCCCCGGGCACCCTGCCGGCCCGCTGCCCTGTAGCCGGGGGTGGGGCAGCTCCTCTGTTTCTAAAAGGGTCTCCTGGAGGTAGGGGCGGCAGGGCCTTCCAAGAATCCCCTCCTGGGCCTGGCGGCCCTGGCCACCGGCCTGGAAGGCTTGAAGGCCTCAGCCCTGCCAGGAAGATCCGATCCCCTTGGCCACCTGCTGTTTTCATTAAAACTAAAATTAGGTGGGCCGGCCCGAGCTCTTCCAGGTTTCTTTCTTCCTTTTTTTTTTTTTTTTGTACAAATTCCTAGAGTAAAAGCTGGACCTCTCACCAGCTCCTCCCCACCGGCTGAGTCTCCGGAGAAACCCAGGCCGGCAGAAGGGATGGGAAATAGGGGAAGGGCTCGGGAGGCCCAGGCGGCTGACAGGGGCTTGTGGCCGGGTCCCACAGACAGGCCTCTGGAGCCTGTCTGTCCACTCCCTCCTCCTCTGGCCTTCCCTGTCACCCCAGGGTCACCTACAGAGTCTTTATGGCCCTCACCATGATCAGTGACCCTGGGGGTAGAGGAGGCCAAGAAGGGGCTGGAACGAGTGAGGCCTGGACTTACTCCCTTGGTGGCGGAGAACCCAGAGCTGGGCCCAATTCTCATCTGAGTCGGACACACAAAATAATGGGGCTCGTGCCTCGTTCATCCGCTTTGGGCTTCCAAAATGCTTTTTCCCAAGGCATGGCTGAGGGCTAGACTTTGAGGATCAGTCATTTTAGAGATGAGAAAATGAGAACCAGAGAAGAAAAAAAGATTTCTTGGTCCTCTACTTGCTGCTTGTGTAAAACTTCTCTTTGTCTCTAGGCCTCAGTTTCCCTTTTTTGTAAAATGAGAGGAGGGCACCTAAGATCCAGTCTAAAGACTTGTCCTCTTAGGACTTGCCCCAAATCATTCTGCTAGCCGCCTTCAGCTTTCCTAAATGCAAACCCAGGATGTAAAAAAAAAAAATAAGATTTTTTTTTTCAGTTAATGAACCTTTATTGCCTTTTCCTTCCCATTACTTCTCCTCATGGTGCCTTTCTTTAAAACCCTTAACCTTCTGTCTTAGAATCAATACAGTGTATTGGTTCCAAGGCAGAAGAGAGGGAAGGGCTGGGCAATGTTGGCTAGGAAGTGTCTGAGGCCAGATTTGAACCCCCTAATCCCCAGGACTGTTGCTCTAACCGCCCGGCAGCTTTAGCTTCTTACTGGCTATGTGACTCTAAGTCTCGGATGTCTCACCTGTAAAATGGGGCCAATAGCACTTACCCCCCTCCATCTACTTTATCATCTGATGAAGATCAAATGAAGAAATCTAGATAAAGTCCTTTACTGTACAAGTCCCAGCCTGCTGCCCAGCACACTGGGTAGAGTGTTGTGCCTGGAGTCAGGGAGACTAGAGTTCAAATCTGACCATATACATTTGTTTTTGTTTTTATTATTTTTTCAATAATATTAATTATTATTATATTTATTAGCTGTGGGACCCTGGGCAAGCCACTTAAGCCCAATTACCTGGCCAGCCTGTACCCTTCTTCTGCCTGGGAACCAATATTTAATAACCATTCTGAGACAGAAGGTAAAGGGTTTAAAGAAAAAAGAACAGAGGAGGCTCCCTTGGGGAATGCTGGGCTTCCCCTCCTTGGGGGTCTCCCTGAAAAGGCTGGCTTACAGCTTCTCATGTAGATTGTAGAGAAGTTTTTTTCTGAACCCCTAAGTTGGACAGGATGGTCAGTGAGGTCCGTAACAGCTTTGAAATTTTGGGAATCTGGGATAATACTATGAAAGCCATATTTTATGTCCCTTGTCAGCAATTTCTAATGCTTCATTTTTTTAATTCGAAAAAAATATATTTAATGAATTAATTTAGAATATTTTCCATGGTTACATGATTCATATTCTTTCCCTCCCCTCCTTCCGTAGCCAATGTTAATGCTTCATTTTTAACAGTTTTAGAGTCAGAAGCCCCAAGTTTGAATCCCTATAAAGATCATAACATTCCTCCTCCCCTTGTGCCTTTGTAGACTGAAGGGTCATTTTAGGGTGGCACAGTGGATAGAGCCCCAGCCTGGAATTAGGAGGTCTAGGGTTCAAATCTGGCCTCAGATACTTCCTAGTTATATGACCCTAGGCAAGTCACTTTAACTCGGATTGCCTGGCCCTTGCTTTTTTGTCTTTAGAGTTGTTACCAAGACAAAGAGGGAGAGTTTTTAAAAAAATGACAATGTGAAATCGGAGACTTGGAGTCCCAAGTTTAAATCTCTGTTCTGCCACTTACAATGCTGAGGCTCCTCTCCAGGCCTTGGTTTCCTCAGCTGTAAAATGAGATGTTTGGTCTGGATGATCTTTAAGGGCCTTTCCGTCTCCGACTGTGGATTTTCAGAGCCAACGTCAGTCAAGTACAAGTACCGACAGGTCCAACCACTGGCTGGAAAGTCTTTGATTACACCTGGTTGGGAAGGACCAGCCAGGCAAGGGTGGAGACCCATCACCAGACGACCAGACATTAGGGATTGGTTTGTTTGGGTCCGAATGACCCAGACATGAGATTGCTCACAGCTCCCATTTTCATGACCCTTTAAACTTTGCAGAGCACTTCCTCTAGCAACAACTCCAGGAGATGGCCAGAGTGAATATCGTAATTCCCATTTCACAGAAGGAGAAAATAAGACTCAGAGGGAATCTGTGCAAGCAAAGATACTGGAATATTTTGCCATTTTCTTCTCTAGTTATTTTGACAGATGAGGAAACTGAGGCAATCAGGGTGAAGTGACTTGCCAGGGTCACATAGCAAAGATACTGGAGTATTTTGCCATTTTCTTCTCCAGTTTATTTGACAGATGAGGAAACTGAGGCAACCAGGGCAAAATGGCTTGCCCCAGGGTCATCTAGTTAGGAAATATCTGAAGCCAGACTTCCTCCCTTTGTTTTTAATGACAAGGCTCAACCTGTTCTCCCATGCCTTTGATTGTTCCTTTGCAGGAATATCAGCCCTGTCCATATATCTGAAGTCTCCCTGTCCTGGGCCCTCTTCTCTTTCTTCTTGATCTCACTCTTTCCCATGAGTTTTCCATTGTCATCTCCATGCCACCATCATGACCTCCAGCCTTAGTCTCTCTCCTAAGCTCCAGGCCTTCATCTCAAACTATCTGCTAGCCATCTCCATTTGGATGTTCTGAAAGCACCTCAAACTCAACCAAGACAGAACCCATCATCTTTTCCCTACACCCACTTTTTATCCCAATCCCCCTCCTTCCAGTCACCCAGGTTTGTTAACTTGACTCTTCATTCTCCCTCAACCCCCATATCCAGTCAGTTGACAAATATTATTTATTCTACTTCCACAACATCTCTTAAATCCATTCCCTTTTTGCCATCACCTCTTGCTTGGATTCCAGAAGTAATCTCCTACTTGGTTTTCACTCTCCTCTTGGCCATCCAATTGTCAAACAGCTGCTACATGGTTATTTCTAAAACACTAGTATGATCTTGTCACTCCTCTGTTCAAGAAGCTTCAATGGCTCCCAATTGCCTCTAGAATAAAATAATATCCCTCACAGTCTAGGACCAGCCTATCTTTCCAGATTTTAAACACTGGGTTCTAGCCAAACCATCACGCTGTTGTTCCTTGTCTAAGGCATCTCTGGCCTCAGGGCTATTTCCTCTGTCCAGAATGGCCTCCATCACCACTTTCCTCTTAGAATTCCTAGCTTCTTTCAACACTCAAAAGGTTAAGAGGGTTTTCCTATTTCTATATAAACTGGAAGAACTTCTAGGAACTGATGCAGAGTGAAATGAGCAGAACCAAGAGAACACTGTACACAGAAAGTGAAACATTGCAGAACACTCCAGTGTAATGGACTTTGATACTACAAGACAATCCCAAAGGAAGTATGAGAAAGAACACTCTCTACATCCAGAGAAAGAACTGTGGGAGCAGAAACACAGAAGAAAAACAACTGCTTGATCACATGGCTCAATGGAGATATGATTGGGGATGTAGACTCTAAACGATCACCCTAGTGCAAATATAAATAATATGGAAATAGGTCTTGATCAATGACACATGTAAAACCCAGTGGAATTGTGTGTGGGCTACGGGAGGGGGTGGGAGGAGGGGAGGGAAAGAACATGAATCATGTAACCATGGAAAAATATTCTAAATTAATGAATTAAATAAAAATTTTCAAGTTAAAAAAAGACAATCTCAAGGGAAAGATGAGAAAGAACACTTTTCACATCAAGAGAAAGAACTGTGGGAGTAGAAACATAGAAGAAAAGCAAATGACTAATCATTTGTTTATAAGGGTATGTGATTGGGGGTTTTGGTTTTAAAAGATTGCTCTATTGGGAAAATGAAAAATATGGAAATAGGTATAAGTGATAACATTTATATAACCAGTGAAAGCGCTTATTGGATCTAGGAGGATGGGGTGGGAAGAGGGGAGGGAGAGAAAATGAATCATGTAAACATGGAAAAATATGAAAAAAAAACCCCAATTTAAAAACATTTTTAAAAAGTAGGGTTTTCCAGTGGAATTGGGAGTTGGCTATGGGAGGGGGTGGGAAGAGAGGAGAGAAAGAACATGAATCTTGTAACCATGTAAAAATATCCTAAATTAATTAATTAAATAAAAATGTCCAAATTAAAAAAGAATAAAATTAAAAGAAGGGTTTGCCTAATCCCTCTTCCCCAGCGGTTAATGCTCTTTCTTTCCCAAAGTTCTTGGTATATATTTTATTTTTATTTATCTGAGGGCTTGGAATATAAACCTCTTAAGGGCAGAGATGATTCTCCCCCCTTTTTTATGTCTAGTGTCTAGCACAGTCTGGCACACACACTTATTTAATCTAATTTAATGACAGTCCTTCCCTGATGATCTGATCTTGTCTCGATTCTGTGCTCGTGGGGCCCGGAGGAGCCAGGTCTCGCCTCTCTCGCCCTCCTGCAGAAGAAGTCGTCTTTTTGTGGGGGGACCTTCCCGTTTCACTGGGACCTGAGAATCGGGGCCTCAGGGCTGGGGAACTGTCTAGTCATTAAAAGGCTCCCTTTCCCCCCCAGGTGAAAACAAAGGAGTTGGTGGGAGAGCTGGGACACAGAGGCCATCCCCGGAGTCTGGAATTTGGGGTGAGGGCCTTGTAGGAGAGTTGACAGGGCTGGACACTGGCTTTGGGCCAAGAGAAATATGGAGGGGTTTTTAGGGATTGCTTCTAGCTCATCTTTTTTTTTTCCTTGGGACTTCCTTGCTGAGTTCCAGTCCTACAAGCGGGGTGGGTGGGAAAGCGATGGAATGCCTCGTTGGGTTGGTTTGGCCGGCTCGAGCCAAGTGCTGACCTAGCTGTGGCCACCTTAGTCACCATGAGGGCATTCGTGTCCCTAGAGCCTGATTCAGTGGGAAAACTGAGTGGTTGTTGGGGTAACATACCATCCCCATCCCTGGGAAACCCACTTCCCTCCACATCCTGGCTCGGGAAGCTCTGCCTCTACCCCACTTCCTATTGGAGAGTCAAGCCTCATACTTTTCATCCTAAGGTGCCGGCTTCCTTCCACCCAGTGTCCGGCCATGCAGTCGCCCTGCGGAAGGCCGAGAACCCCGTCTTCTCCCATTTCTTGTCTCGCCAGGCCCCGTTCTCCCGAGGGTCCGAGATTTAGGCATAAAAGGGGCCAGACAGGTGGTCCATCATCTTAAAGATGAGGGAAACAGATGCAGAAAAGCTAAAAAATAGTATTTTTACTGCCCCTGAGTCTAGCGCCCCTATCTCTGAAGGCCTTGTTTTCCTCTTGTATCACCAGGGTCCGGCCACCCTTCCTCCTCACTTCCTATCTCTGAGGGCCTCCTTCTACAGGTCTTCTTAGCCTCTAACACCTCTGGACTGGGGTGGGGGGTGTTTGTTATAATTCCCATTTCACAGAAGGAGAAAATGAGGTTCAGGAAGAAGGGGTGACTCATCCAAGGTCACACCACTGCTAAGAGTCAGACCATGTCTCTGAACACCGAATTGCCTTTTAATCTTCACTGGCCCCTTTCTGCCCAGGTGGCTCAGCTCCCTCACCTCTTCCTTTTTTGTTTTTTAAGTTTTATGTTTATTTATTTTTATTTTACTTATTAAAAAAATAAAATTTTTATCAATTTTGCATTTGATTGTTATGCAAAACACACTTCCATACTCCCTCGCATCTTATCTCTCAGAGTCTATCCACCCTTTTTTAGCCTAATGGCCCAGAGGGCCCAGCCCCCCATCTTATTTCTGAGCGTCCATCCCCCCACTTTCTGTCTTGATGGCCTGGCCCCTCACAACTTCCTGCCCTCAGGCCCCGAGCCCCTCTCACTTGTCTTTGGCGGGGGTCTAGTCCCCCCATTTCCTATCCTGATGGCCCTTCGGCTGATGGTCTCTGCTTTCCCAGGCTCTGTTCCTGAAGGTAGATGGCTGGTACAACAGATGGGCCACCGGCCTTCAAGTCCAGCCTCGGAACCTTAGAAGCTGGGTGACCCTGGGTCACTCGCTAACCCTCTCTTAGCCTTCGTTTTCTCTGCTGTGGAGGATAGTGAGAGCACTGCCCTTTCAGGGGCAAGGGATAAAAAGTGGGGCGCTCGACCCTCACAGACAGAAAGTGGGGTACAGGTGAGGAAGGGTCTGGGAGTGGGTTTCCCAGGGGAGGCGAAGGCACGTTGTCCCAACAAGGACTGGACTTTCCCATTGATCAACAAGACTGCACAGCGTCCGTAAGGTGTTTTGTAAATTCTAAAACATATAAATGCTCACTATTTCCTGTGGGCCTGCGCTCCCTAAGCTCCAGGGGCCGTTTTCTGCCCCTCCCCTACTTCGGAATCCTGGTGAAAGGGCATTTCTCTGGATTCTTGCTCCCAGGGGAACTGGCAAGGCCCTGGGTGGGGCTGGCAGCAGCGGTAGCCAAGGCTGTTGGGGAATCCCCAGCACTGGCAGTTATGCTTTTCTTGGGTGCAGAGCTAGCTGGGTGCTGCGCAGGCCCATGCAATTCGAGTTGCCTGCACCACTGGAGTCCAGACCTGGAGGGAAGGAGTGGGGACCAGGTGTTTTTGTAATGGTTATCTCAGGATCAGGGGCCTGGGTGCATAGTTTACCCAACAACAAACCCCACTGGAGGGGAGATTCCTATCTAGGCCAGGCTGGGTTTCTTCCTCAGTTTCCTCCCCCTCCCCTCCAGGATTTCCCAGCAAATTCCTAAGGAGGGGACCAAGGACACAATCCTAGTTTAGCTGTAGGAAAAGTGAACAACCTGATTGGTGCTCCAGGGTACTTGATTCAAAAGGTTGGGCTGTTTCCACTTGGCCATAAGGAAATCTCTCCCAGTACAGCTTTACAAAGGCCCCCCACTCCTCTCCATCTTGGTCCCTTTCCTCCAAAATATCTATTCTGGTCATTGAATGAATGGATCATGAGGAAATCTCTCCAGTACAACTCTATAAAGGCCCCCCACTCCTCTCCATCTTGGTCCCTTTCCTCCAAAATATCTATTCTGGTTATTGAATGAATGGGCCATGAGGAAATCTCTCCAGTACAACTTCATAAAGGCCCCCCCACTCTGCTCCATCTTGGTCCCTTTCCTCCAAAATATCTATTCTGGTCATTGAATGAATGGATCATGAGGAAATCTCTCCAGTACAATTTTACAAAGACCCTCCACTCCTCTCCATCTTGGTCCCTTTCCTCCAAAATATCTACTCTGGTCATTGAATGAATGGATCATGAGGAAATCTCTCCAGTACAACTTTACAAAGGTCTACCCCTCTTCTCCATCTTGGTTCCTTTCCTCCAAAATATCTTCTCTGGTCATTAATGAATGGCTGCATCTCAGAATCCTAGTTCCTGAGCTTTCAATCCCACCCCCCACCATGTCCCAAATCAAGGAAAGGCAGAAATCTAATGTAAAGAAAAATAGATATAGAGTTGGACATCTTGAGGCTGAGTCCTGACTCAGATACAGTACTTCCTAACTGCCCAACTATAGGAGAGCCATTTTATTTTTTACCAAATCTCAGTTTCCTTCTTATTAAAATGGGAGAATTGATAATTGTCCATAATGACTGACCTTTTTTTTGGTGTATGCGCAGGAGTGGGAACACTAAGGCAAAGGATATGAGCAATTTAGCGACCTCCACCCTCACCCTCATAATTCCAAAATGTTTAACCCAATGGTTGGAACAATTCAGAACTTAATCAACCATTTATTAGGGTCCTTTTAGCTCCTCCAACATTGATTGTTTCAGTCTTTTTTTTTTTTTCCACCCATGCCAACCTGAAGGGAATAAGGTGAAACTTTGGAGTTTTTCTCTTCTTAGTTGTAATTTGGGGATTTTTTCTCTATGATTGTTGATCTTTGATATTTCCTTGTTTATGTCTCTTATGATATATCCATGGGGGATAGTTCTAGAGTTTATGGACACATATTGATGCCAATTCTCTCTCTCTACTGGGTATTTGACTTATTTGAGCTATGATATGTTTTTTTTCCTACATGATAATTTTTCTTATTTTAGCTAAAAGTGCAAAACCATTTTAAATTTTATGTAATTGAAATTATTATCTGTTTTATTTTAAATGCTCAGTTCTGTTCCTCACTTGGTTTAGAATTCCCCCCTAAACTGTGGATCTGAAAGATCTCTTCTTTTTGCAGGGTAGGGCTGTCATGAGCACAAATGATTCCTAAATCTTAAAGTGCTATAGAAATGGGAACGAAGGGATGTTTGAGGAGGAAATATGGGGGAATGGAAAAGGGATAAGTATTATTAAGAGTCTACTATGTGCCAGACACTGTGCTAAGTGCTTTACAAATATATTTACATCTCATTTGAGATCAAGATCTATGCTAGAATGAAATGTTTCCGCTGTTCTATGTAAGGAGATCCCAAAAGGGCAGGGATTCGAACCAATAAGCAGGCAAATGACATTTTGGTAAAACAAGTCAAGATAATTCCTTCCTTTTCCCCTCTTCCCCCAATAACATTTTTGTTGTTCACTGATTTCAGTTGTGTCTGACTCTTCACGATCTCATTTAGGATTTTCTTGGCAAAGATATTGGAATGGTTTGCCATTTTTCTTCTCCCACCTGTATGACCTTGGGCAAGTCACTTAACCTCCATTGCCTAGCCTGACCAATTTTATACCTTGGAACCAATATACAGTATAATGCTAAGACAGAGAGGATAAGAGTTTTTTGCTATACAGACTTTAAAGCTCTGTAGAAATCTGAGGTCCTATTGTTTAAGCTCAAATTCTCCCCTTATCCCTTCCAAATATTACATAAATGAGTAATTTATGTAATTTCACAACTCCTCCCCCCCCCCCCCCCGGGACTTGGATAAGATTAAGGAAACTGAGGCAAATAGGGTTAAATGACGTATACAGCAAACACATACATAAGGCTGGATTTGAACTCAGATCTGCCTGATTCCAGGCTGGGCACTCTTTCCACTGAACCACTGAGTTACTGAATTGAAACTCTTCTTGCCCTGATGGATGAAGGATGCTTAAGGGTTACAACAATTGGGTTCTGTGAGAGATCCTGGGGTGGGTGGGATCATCCTGAAGTTGCCTCCCAAAATCCTTAGTGGAAAGATGCTTCCTTGGAAACTGTACATCTGTAGAGCATCACCACTCATTCTCAGGCCTTATTCTCAGACTCTGGTTTTTCACTATACCTAGAAATCTCTGACTTGCCTGGGGGGATAAATGTAAAGTTCTGCCCTTAGGTTCAAAAAACAAATGGGACAAGCTCACAAAGAGGAAGATAACGGTTGGCAAACAAGGCCTCAAGGTTTTAGCATATCATCAACTCATTATCAGTCAAGAATGTGCCAGGGCAGCTAAAAACCCAAACAAGATCAGCTGTATTGGAAGAGGCATTCTGGCCAATTTGTCTGAACTCTGTTCTGGTTGCATCGCGCTTAAGTGTGCTCATATTCAGGGGGATGCCAAAGAAGGGAGGGCATTTCTGGAAAGCCTTCTGAAGAGTCCAAATCTTGTTTTCCCTTAAAATTTTCTAGGGGAACTTGGGGTTTCTTAAAGCTGTTCCAGGGGGTAACTGGATGACTCAGGGGATGGAGAGCCAGGCCTAGAGCTGGGAGGTCCTGGGTTCAAATCTGGCCTCAGACACTTCCCAGCTGTGTGACCCTGGGCAAGTCACTTAACCCCCATTGCCTACCCTTACCACTCTCCTGCCTTGGAACCAATAGTTAGTACTGAAAAAAAAGCTCTTCCAATGTTTGGGGATCTGGCAGTCACATTTTGGAACCAGGGATGCTACCATAGTGTTGAGATCAATATCAGTCTTGAGAATTAGCAGAATACAAGTAGCTCCCAGGAAATTGTACAGTCATTCATTTATGTAACATGTGGAAGGAATCAAGGGAGAATTTTGCTTAAATAATAGCATGGAAGGGATAAGGGAAGAGTTTGACCCTAAGTATAAGGACCTCAAATTTCTACAGTGCTTTAAGGTTTGCATAGCATCTTTTTCTAAACTCTTACCTTCCATCTTAGAATCAATACTGTGGTGATCCCAGACAAGTCACTGAACCCCCATTGCCTAGCCTTCACCACTCTTCTGCCTTAGAACCAACCCATAGTATTGATTCTAAGGTGGAAGGTCAGGGTTTAAAACAAAACCAAAACAAAATAAACAAACAAAAAGAATCAAGACTGTATTAATTCCAAGGCAGAAGGGTGGTAAGGGCTAGGCAAAGGGCTTTCAGTGACTTGTCCAGGATCACAGTTAGGAAGTGTCTGAGGCCACATTTGAACCCAAGACCTCCCTTTTCTAGGCCAGGCTTTTAAATTCACTGAGCCAATTCGCTGCCCCTGGTAGCATTTTTAAAAAACATAACAATGCTTTAAGGTAGGGGGTGCAAATAGAATTATCCTCATTTTACAGAAGGGGAGACTGAATCCCCCCAAAGTCATGTGATTGATTTAAGGTTATATGTTTTATATAGTATTATATTCTAGTTATATACTATTAGGGCCAGGATTCATACCCATCTCTTTTTTGACCCCAAGTCTAGTGTTTTAGAAAAATTATTTTCAAATACATGTAAATTATATATTATACATAATATTATTTATAATTTATGAATAAATAAGAATTACTTTAAATTATGGCACACAATTCATAAATTATCATAAATGTAAAGTATTGCTTATAATTTATGAACAAATAATTTATAAAGGAATAAATGATTTAAAAATCATTATAAAATATAAACATATTGCTTATGATTTATAAATAAAACTATTTAAAAATATTGTATATAAGTTATAAATTATTATAGACATAAAATAGACATAAAATTATTATAAAATATAAAAATATTACTTATAATTTATAAATAAACAAAACTATTAAATTATTGCATGCAATGTATAAATTATTATGAAAATAAAATATTGTTTATAACTTATGAGTAAGCTATTAAAATCATTGTGTGTAATAATAATCAATTTTTACAAACATAAAATATTGTTTGTAATTTAGGAGTAAGTAAAATATTACAAAATATAAAATATTGTTTGTATTTAATAAATAAATAAAACTATTTAAAATTATTATATCTATTTCACAAATTATTAAAAATTCAAACTATTGTTTATAATTTAGGAATAAAATTATTTTAAAAGTACATAGAAATTATT
>NW_025376911.1:0-3070 GCF_016433145.1 Gracilinanus agilis
TTCCTTTGTTCGTTCATTCATTCATTCGTTCGTTCCTTCCTGCCTTCCTACCTTCCTGCCTTCTTTCATTGGCACACAAATTCAAACAGCTTAAAGGTTCTTACCTTTTATAAGCACATTCTTCTTTCTGGCATCAGTGACAACCACTCTCTCAATGACTCTAAAGAGGCTAAAGTTTGTATAAACTGCATTAACCAGGGTCCTTCCCAGTGTCTCTAGTTCTCCTAAGCCCAAATCTACAGGGTCTAAGTTAGGGAGTCCATGAACTCTGATGGAGGAGGGGGTGGGAAATTTACATATTTATTTTCATTCACCTTTGACTGAAATTTAACATTTCCTTCAATTATTTAAAAACATCATTCTGAGAAGGGGTCCATAGGTTTCACCAGCCTGCCAGAGGGGTCCAGGACACATAAAAGATTAAAGAATTGAGGCTATCTCAAAGGCAACAAGGACCTGGACTACGTTGGGGGGTCAAGTCAAGTGGAAAGAGAGAACTGGATTTTAGAGACATTGCTAATTCTGCCCATGACTGGCTGTATGACTTGGAGGCTTCCACGTGTCTCCATTTTCTTACCTGCTCATTTCGTACCTCTGTCCTAGGCCTGATTTAATTGAGCTAATTCTCCCAGAAGTTGGTTGGCAATATACTTTAAAGATCAATAATAGAAGTAATATCCTTCCACTTGACTTCACTGGCCTCAAAGAATAGGATATGATGTTTCCACCCTAGCTTAGACGTTTGACCTGAGTGTTTAGCCCAGTCCATGGTTGAGGATAGAGAGAGAAAAGGATATCTCTGTGGAATGGGAGAGAGTCCTATCATCTATTATTCAAAGACAGAAAAACTCACCAGAAGAGTGCCACTTCTCCCTCCAACCATCCCTTCACTTCCCACACCAGCCAAATGTCCTTATTTCCATTTGTACCCTCAGGCTGATTCACATTTTATGGTCTGGCCCTGGGCACAACTCAGCCAGAAAATCAATCCCAGGTTCCATCCTTGATGTTGGGTTACAATTGCTCCTTTATTAGTCTCCTTGTTTGGATTATGGCCCACATGAACGTCTGACCCAGAGGATTATGGGTCTTAAAATACAATTAAAAAGACACATAATTTGATCTCTAATATCCTTTCATCTCTCTTTCAGCACCCTCCTGACACCTCTTTTGTCCCAATAGGCTTCTTGGTCCTTCTTAGACAAACCCACCTAGCAGAACAGGAAACCCCTTTTAGAATGGGCTGTGCAGAGAATCTAGGTATGCTTGAGGAGGGGGCTTCCCTGGAGACTATAGAAGTCCATTCTGGGCTGGGATACTTCCCAAGGACAGCATTAGAGGCTCTGCAGCCTGCCATACATTTTACAGGCTTGCTCTCTGCCCCTCTGCCTCCTGCCCACTCCCTCTCCTCCCATTGTTCCTCGGCATCAGCACTCTGGCTGACATGACTCAGGATACTTGTCAGACCTCCGACTGGCTGAGCTCCTGTTTTCAGACCTTCCTGCTCTCTGCTGTCCAATGGCCTTCCACATCCTGGGTTGATGCGGTCTCTCTCCCTTTGCTATGTCACTGTCCATTTGGTTTTCAAGTAATCACTTTCCAAGCAGGCTGGATTCCAGGAAGAATGCTGTGACATATGAACACAAAGCAGTCATATTGTTCAGTTGTTTTTTTCCAAACACCTGGAGGCCTTTGGATAATGGCTGCACTTAAAAATGAATATCAAGGAAATAATAAAGAAAGCAGTATCATCACAACTTGTTTTGCATCTTTATGAGAAGTTATTAAAACATCAAGTCATCTCCCACAATGCGGGACTCTAATCGTCTCTGGCTATAGACCTAAAACAAACCTTTGGTGGAAACCTAGGCACCAGGTGCCAGGACAGATGCAGAGATACTAGTGGCCACCAGTTTTTAAGGGCTATTCAGCTTGCAGTGAGATCCATGGAGACCCCATGGAGAACCAGGGAAGGGTTCAGGAGACAGTGGACATGCCCATGGGAAAGGATCTACAACATGGAACCAGTTTACTTTTCCCATGGACTACTTCTCCCAGAAGACTTTGGGAGTAAAGGTGGATTTCCCAGGATCTGTGTGTAATGAGGTACATCTCCATGAACCCCCTTGTCTCCACCACACAGCTACCACCCTGGTTCAGACATCTATCATGTCTTACCTCAATTGTCTTAGACTTGTAACTGGTCTCCCTGAATTCAATCTCTGCCTTCTCTAAATTTATCCTTCACATAGCTGCAAAAAGTGATTTTTCTAAAGCACAGATTCTAATCCCCTATCCTATAATCTTCAGAGGATCCTTATAACCCAAAGGATCTAATTTAAGTTGAGGAACCTGACCCCACCTTCACAACCTGGCCCCATCCTAACATTTTTGTGTGATATAATACTCCCATCAGAGATCATAGATTTTAGCTACACTGCTCTTCACCCAAGTTTTCATGTGCCATCTTCATGCCTTTGAAATGGCCATCCCACCATATCTAGAATGCTTTCCATTGTGATTTTACCTTTCAGAATTCCTGATTTCCTTTAAGCTTAATGCCATCTACTTCATGAAGTCTACTTTGCTGGCATATTTTTTTTTTCCTCTTAAGGCTACCCTGTATCTGCTTTGAATATGCTTTTATATGTATCTACTCTATCTCCCAATAGAATTTAAGGTCCTAGAAGATGGACTGTCGAGCTTTTGGTTTTTGGTTTTTATCTCCAGGACCTTGCATAATGCCCATAAATAATCATGTGTTTGCTGATTGTTTGATGTGATCAGGTGTGCAGACTTTGAAGGTAAGGTTTGGAGACACTGAGAAAAAGACAGTGAAGGGAGAAAGTTTGTTAACCAGGGCAGAGGAGCAAGAGGCATCTTAAACAATAGAGAATGAGAAGAAGTAACTATGGAAAGACAAGTACCCTGGTATAGAGGCAAAGGAAAGATATCGCTCAGAAACTCCTAAGCTTCCTAGGGCTTCAGTAAAAGTATAATTTAGTGCAGCTGTATCATCAACCTCCAGCTCTCTCTCTCTCTCTCTCTCTCTCTCTCTCTCTCTCTCTCT
>NW_025376912.1:0-1188 GCF_016433145.1 Gracilinanus agilis
GGCAAGTCTGATGACCTGATGATGATGTGCTGTCTCAACCAAAGGCCCCCAGACATAATTGCTAAATGAGTCAGGATTACCAAATTCCCTTCACATTTTCATCATCTAAGAGTACATGTAGTGTGCCCTCCATGTGGTCAGCATTGGTTTAGATATTTTAAGGCTATTAAAGAATACTAGTACTCTATAGTATTACCTCTCCAACTCCATTTAACTAGAGTTAGACTATGCAAATTTCCCTGAAGCCCAAAGGATTCAAAAAAGTCCTAGAGGTTTTTTTCCGGGTTAAGATGGCGGCAGAGTAAGAAGCAGCTCTTAACCTCTCCTGACCAAAACACACAAAACTCCTCAAGGGGACATAAAAACAAGTCCAGACAAACGGAGGAACCCCACAACAGGGGCATTTCCATGCTATAAAGGGCTCTCACTAAATCGCGGGCTGAGCAACCGCCCCACCCCTACCCCCTCCACACACAACACCTGTAGCTCTGAAGCCAGCTAAAAAGAAATAGAGCAAGTTTGGGGCACCCATCGAGTCATTGGCAGCTCCGAGACCTGTTCCTGAGAGCAGCAAGACTTGGGACCCCATTAAGCCAAAAAAGGCACCCAAAATCTGAGCGCGTGGGAGAAGGACGCAGGGCGTACAGCTCAGGCTGAGCAGAGCGCAGGCACTGCGGAGGCGTGGGTGGAGGCAGACACAGCCAGGAACTAAAGCCTAAGTGGGGAACCAGTGCAGACGGGTATACGACTGTGGAAGTAGCTCCCTGAGACTTGTAAAGGAACCTCCTGCAGAGGATCAAGCAAGGGAGTCTACCAGGGGGCTTGACCTTGGAAAAAACTAGAACTCAGACCTCAGGAGCCAATAGATCTCTGACAGAAACTGAGCGCCAGGATAAACCTGAGAAGCTGCTGGGCTAATGATGGCTAATCAGTCACAGGAAGTTCAGAAGAGAAAGAATAATAACAAAAAAAAGAAGTCTTTAACACTCGATAGCTTTTACACAGAGAAAATCCAGACAACCGAGCAAACAGAGGAGGAGAAAAAACAACCATCCAGACCCTCCCCAAATAAGGAAAACTCCTCACAAGCTATGGAAGAGTTCAAAACTGAGATTTTGAGGAAAATGGAAGAGATCTGGCAAGAAAATAACAGTTTAAAAGGTAGAATCTTGCAACTGGAAAGCGAGG
>NW_025376913.1:0-1988 GCF_016433145.1 Gracilinanus agilis
AAGAGGTAAGAGAGGTGAATGAATTCCTAGAAAAATTAGATTTAATTGATATGTGGAGAAAAATAAATAGGGACAAAAAGGAATACACCTTCTTTTCAGCTGCACATGGCACATTCACAAAAATTGACCATATTATAGGGCAAAGAATCACTGCAAACAAATGCAAACGAGTAGAAATAATAAATGTAACCTTCTCAGATCATAATGCAATAAAAATAATAATTAGTAAGGGCATGTGGACAGGAAAATCAAAAACTAATTGGAAATTAAATAATATGATTCTCCAAAACCAATTTGTCAAAGAAGTAATCATAGAAACAATCAATAATTTCATTGAAGAAAATGACAATGATGAGACATCCTACAAAACTCTGTGGAATGCGGCCAAGGCAGTACTCGGGGAAATTTATATGCTTGAGTGCATATATTAACAAATTAAGGAGGGCAGAGATTAATGAATTGGGCATGCAACTCAAAAAATTAGAAAGCAAGCAAATTAAAAATCCCCAGATGGAAACTAAATTAGAAATACTAAGAACCAAGGGAGAAATTAATAAAATCGAAAGTAAAAGAAGTATTGTATTAATAAATAATACTACCAGCTGGTACTTTGAAAAAACAGATAAAATATACAAAGTACTAGTCAATCTAATAAAAAAAGGAAAGAAGAAAACCAAATTGACAGTATCAAAGATGAAAAGGAGACCTAACCTCTAATGAAGTGGAAATTAAGGCAATCATTAAAAACTATTTTGCCCAATTATATGGCATTAAATATAACAATTTAGGAGATATGGATGAATATTTGCAAAAATATAAACTGCCTAGATTAACAGCAGAAGAAATAGAATGCCTAAATAATCCCATATCAGAAAAAGAAATTGAACAAGCCATCAAAGAACTCCCTAAGAAAAAATCGCCAGGGCCTGATGGATTCACAAGTAAATTCTATCAGACATCCAAAGAGCAACTAATCCCAATACTATACAAATTATTTGATATGATAAGCAAAGAAGGAGTCCTACCAAATTCCTTTTATGACACAAATACGGTACTGATTCCAAAGCCAGGGAGATCAAAAACTGAGAAAGAAAACTACACACCAATCTCCCTAATGAAAATAGATGCAAAAATCTTAAATAGAATTCTAGCAAAGAGACTCCAACAAGTAATTAAGAAGATCATCCACCATGATCAGGTGGGATTTATACCAGGAATGCAAGGTTGGTTCAACATTAGGAAAACCATCCACATAATTGACCATATCAACAGTCTAACAAACAAAAATCACATGATCATCTCAATAGATGCTGAAAAAGCCTTTGACAAAATACAACATCCATTCCTATTGAAAACACTGAAAAGTATAGGAATAGAAGGACCTTTCCTAAAAATAATAAACAGTATATACCTAAAACCATCAACAAACATCTTATGCAATGGGGATAAATTAGAAGCCTTCCCAATAAGATCAGGAGTAAAACAAGGATGCCCCATTATTACCTTCATTATTCAACATAGTACTAGAAACACTAGTAGTAGCAATTAGAGAAGAAAAAGAAATTGAAGGTATCAAAATAGGCAAGGAGGAGACTAAGCTATCACTCTTTGCAGATGATATGATGGTATACTTTAAAAATCCTAGAGAATCAACTAGGAAGCTTGTAGAAATCATCGACAACTTTAGCAAAATTGCAGGATACAAAATAAATGCATATAAATCATCAGCATTTCTATACATTTCCAACACATTAGAGCAGCAAGAAGTAGAAAGAGAAACAGCATTTAAAATCACACTAGACAATATAAAATACTTAGGAATTTATCTACCAAAACAAACACAGCAATTATATGAAAACAACTACAAAACACTTTCCAAACAAATAAAAGTAGATCTAAACAATTGGAAAACCTTTGATTGCTCATGGGTAGGATGAGCTAACATAATAAAAATGACAATTCTACCCAAATTAATTTACCTATTTAGC
>NW_025376914.1:0-2291 GCF_016433145.1 Gracilinanus agilis
GATATATATGTATATATATATATATATATATATATATATATATATAAATACTAGTTTTTGTCCATGAATTGTTTTTAATAAAAATCCATATTCTTAGAGTCAATACTAAGTATAAGTTTCAAGGCAGAAGAGTGGCAAGGGTTGGCAAGTGGTGTAAAATGACTTACCCAGGGTCACTTAGCTAGGAAGTATCAGAGGCCAGCTTTGAACTCAAGATCTTCCATTTCTAGAGCTGGCTTATACACAGAACCACCTATCTAGACCCATAAATAGTGTTTTTCTGATATTTAATTACATATTGCATCAAGCCTCACTAGTATCTAAATTCACATTTCAATTTCATTCATAGGTAGACAGAAGTTCATATAAAAAAGATATCAACATTTTAAGTACAAACTCAATATTATCCACAAATTCAGCATAACATTGCTAAAATGAACTATTACAATCTTAGGCTACATTGCAGTAGAATGTAAGAAGTAACTTTTGGATCACCCTACATATTATTTTATCTGATCCTCACAAAAACTCTGTGAGACAGGTAATACTATTATTCCCATTTTATAATTAAGAAAACTGAAGCTGGGAGAGTTAAAGTGGCTTTCCCAAAGTGCTACAATTAGTAAGCAGATGAGGCAAGATTCAGAATTCTGGACTTCCTGACCCCCAAATTGCTCCTGGGTTAGTACTGTCTTCATCTGTATTATCATCACTTAGCATAATGTCTCGAACACTGTAAAAATGTATATTGTGTGACCAATTTTCTCCTGCCTCTCTTTGTTTTCACCATCACTGTGGTCCACTGAAACATAGAATTCTGTCTTACAATGCTACAGTAACTGTAAAAGCATACCTGTAAATAGGCATAGTTATTTCTAGAAAGAAGATTGCACTGAATGATCCCTTAAGGCATGCCTTTACCAAAGGCCACCCTTTAAGGAAATAACTTTTCAACTAGTATTTACCAAAATATATTTTTTTAATTCTAATTTAAGTGCTTCCTCAATGACACATTTTTCTTTTGTTAGTAGATTGTTTACTACTTTCAATTCTGATTGTGAAGTTTTTCAGTAATTAAAATGCAAGAAATTATTTCCATTAAATTTCTTTATTGTTTTGAAATTTTTGAAAGTTAATTAAGTATCAAAGATGAAGAGGGCGACCTCAACTCTAATGAAGAGGAAATTAAGGCGATCATTAAAAACTATTTTGCCCAATTATATGGCAATAAATTTAGCAATGTAGGTGATATGGATGAATATTTACAAAAAAATATAAATTGCCTGGATTAACAGCAGAAGAAATAGAATACTTAAATGATCTAATATCAGAAAATGAAATTGAACAGGCCATCAAAGAACTTGCTAAGAAAAAATCGCCAGGGCCCAATGGCTTCACAAGTGAATTCTATCAAACATTCAAAGAACAATTAATGCCAATATTATACAAATTATTTGATATAATAAGCAAAGAAGGAGTCCTACCAAATTCCTTTTATGACACAAATATGGTACTGATTCCAAAGCCAAAAACAGATAAAGAAAACTACAGACCAATCTCCCTAATGAACATAGATGCAAAAATCTTAAAAAGAATACCAGAGAAAAGGCTCCAGCAAGTGATCAAGAGGGTTATTCATCATGATCAGGTGGGATTTATACCAGGAATGCAAGGATGGTTCAACATTAGGAAAACCATCCACATAATTGACCATATCAAAAAGCAAACCAACAAAATCCATATGATTATCTCAATAGATGCTGAAAAAGCCTTTGACAAAATACAATGCACATTCCTACTGAAAACACTGAAAAGTATAGGAATAGAAGGACCTTTCCTAAAAATAATAAACATTATATACTAAAACCATCAACAAACATCATATGCAATGGGGATAAATTAGAAGCCTTCCCAATAAGATCAGGAGTAAAACAAGGATGCCCATTATCACCTTATTATTCAACATAGTACTAGAAACACAAGCAGTTGCAATTAGAGAAGAAAAAGAAATTGAAGGTATCAAAATAGGCAAGGAGGAGTCTAAGTTATCACTCTTTGCAGATGATATGATGGGTATACTTAAAAAATCCTAGAGAATCAACTAAGAAGCTTGTAGAAATAATCAACAACTTTAGCAAAGTTGCAGGATACAAAATAAATGCACATAAATCATCAGCATTTCTATACATTTCCAACACACTAGAGCAGCAAGAAGTAGAAAGAGAAACACCATTCAAAATCACACTAGACAATATAAAATACTTAGGAATCTATCTACCAAAACAAACACA
>NW_025376915.1:0-6416 GCF_016433145.1 Gracilinanus agilis
GAGAAAGAGAGAGACAGAAAGAGAGCGAGAGAGAGAGAGAGAGAGAGGTAAAAAGAGAGAGAGAGAAAAAGAGAGAGAGAGAGAGAGAGAGAGAGATAGAGAGAGAGAGAGAGAGAGAGAATGTGGAGTTCAGTAAAAGAATAGAACAATAGAATGAGGACTAACTCTAGAATCAGCCTTCTGTGCTTATTGCCTGTGTGATCTTGGACAAGTCATTTGATTTTCCTGAACTTCAATTTCCTTATTGGTAAAATGAGGTAGTTGTACTGGAGTGGTCTTTCCACTCTCTAACTATATATTTCTAGGAAACATAGTTTAATTTTATTTTTGAAATCCTTACGTTCTGTCTTTTTTTTTTTTTTTAAACCCTTACCTTCTGTCATAGAATCAATGCTGTATATTGATTCCAAGGCAGAAGAGTGGTAAGGGCTAGGCAATGGGGAGTTAAGTGACTTGCCCAGGGTCACACAGCTGGGAAGTGTCTGAAGTTATATTTGAACCCAGCACCTCCTGTCTCTGGGCCTGGCTCTCAATCTACTAAACCTCCTAGCTGCCCCACCTTCTGCTTTAAAATTGATACTGAGTATTGGTTCCAAGGTAGAGTGGTAAGGACTAGGTATTTGGGTTTAAATGACTTGCCCAAGGTAACACAGCTAGGAAACACCTGAAGCTAGATTTGAATCCAGATCCTCCCATCTCCAGACCTAGTTCTCTATATACTGAGCCACCTAGTTGCCCCTGAAACACAGTTTAAAAAAAAAAACCCAAAAAAACCAAGTACAGTATATCAAAGTAATAAATAAAAAATGTTTTTAATGGGATCAGAGGGAGATGTGACCAAGGGCAGCTTTGAAATGAATGTATGGATTTTATTCTGTAGTTGAAAAAACCCAAGTTGTACGTAGTAGAGATCCACCATTTCATACACGAGCCTCTTTTTCTTTTCTTTGCTCACGGAACTATTCATGTCTTTTGATGTTTGTCAAGTTAATAGTAAAAAAAGATCAAATCTAAAACACTTAAAAAAAAGAGAGAAAAGAAAAAAAGGCCTTAATAATGTAAAGAAAAAGGCCATAAAAGACTTCCGAACTCCGTTCAGTGCAGGGACCGATGGTGACAAAGAGGACTCGGCCCCATCTCTTAGCCACCAGGACGGAATGTGCCCAACCCTTTCAGAGATGGCCAGTCAGTGTGTTCAGCTTGTTTCTCTTGAGATTAGGGAAAGTTCTATTGACTCTGCGAGGTGGGAATAATTTAAAGTGATGGAAAAGAGAAAAGAATATCAAGAGAAGATTCAAAAATGAAAAATAAATCAGGGCAATTCTTTTTCCATCACTATTTCATGAAAAGCAAAGATGGTTTGGAGCCCTTCCTTTGCACGCCACGGCGTTCAGAGGGCATGAATCCCTAAGAGGAAAAAAAGAGCATGTGATCTGTACTTGACCCTCTAAGTAGTAGAGATGCTATTGGGAAAAGTGCCCAGGGCTCCTGAATCATGTGTTTTTCTGCATTACTAGAGTTAATGCGGTTAAGATCATTTACTTACTGAGGCTCCCGTCTTGTGCCTGTGCCTGGCAGTAGAGGGAAAGTTGGTTGTAGGGGAGAGATTCAAGGGTAGAGCAGAAGTTGGGTAGGATCCAAGAGTTACATTTAAGGGCAGCTAGTGGATAGAGCACCAGGTCTGGAGTGACAGGTTCTGGGTTCGATACTGGCCTCAGACACTTCCTAGCTGTGTGATGCTGTGTACACAGGTCCAAGCTAGGCAAGCCACCTAATCCTGATGGCCTCGTTCTTGCCATTCCCCTGTCCTAGAACTGATATTTAGGTAGCAGGTAAGGGTTTTTAAATAAACGGAGCTCCATTTGAAATTTTAACTCCCAGGCAGTGGGGTGGAGAGAATTGTTTTCGCCATTATGGAATCAGAGGTGCAGAAGGGTCCCCTGAATTTGCCCTGGCGGCCCAGGCAAAAACTGACCCTCAGGAGGAATCAATTATTGAATGACAAGAAGGCAAGTTCTTAGCCAGTAGGGAATGTTTTATCCTTTTTGCTTATATTCCCATTGCCAAGCACAATGCCATGTTTGAGAAATGCTCCTTCTTTCTTCAACTCTTACTTTCTGTCTTACTAACAACTTTAAAACATAAGGGAAAGGGCTAGGCAAACAGGGTTAAGTGACTTACCCAGGATCACACAGCCAGAAGTGACTGAGGTCAGATTTGAACCCAAGTCTTATCAACTCTGGCCTGGCGCTCAATCCATGCAATCTGCCTACACCGAATGCTTCTTGATTGACTAATGATTGAAAAGTGTGAATAATAAAGCAAATATACTTTTGCTTTACATATAATAAAGGAGAGTGAAATAGTGGATAAGGGGGGGGGCTTAACATCTGAAGATCTGAGTTCAAGTTTGAACTCTGATATCAATGGGCTAAGTAAGCCAGGCTAATCACTTAACCTCTTATTTCTCTCATCAACTCTCTGAGATGACATGTATAAGTTATAGAGTGTCCGGGCTTGCACTGAGAGAAAGAATTTCCCTTTTTGGGTATTCTCTGAGCCCCTGTCATCACAGGTCCAGCCCCTACGTTAAAACTGCTGAGATAGGGAAAAAGGGAACAGAAGGTTATAGGTCTTGGGGAATTTTTTCACTCATTTGATGACTATTTATTGAGCACATCCTAAAAAGGGTTTTATTTTAGCCCACGATCATTTCCTAAAATGACCTGCATCCATGACTCTGAACCCTCTTTTGTTATAAAGGAAAAATGAAGCAAAACCATCTGGCACGGTAGCGTCATTGGATAGCACAGGACGTATTCTACATTTGAAGCCCCCTCACCTCTCAAAAGAGAGGAAGGTGATAAAGCATATCTTTGAAATGCCAGTATTGCCTGGCTCATCATCAAAGCTCAGAAATTGCTTATGGATCAACTCCTGATCTTTTTTAATCCAATTGGTACACAGGAGAGTAAGCCTTGAAGGATCACTGGATTCCGAGAAGGGACTTTAGAGCTCGTTTGGTCTAATCCCCTCATTTTTCAGACAGCAATAAATCACAGAGCATCATAGCATCAGAGATCCTGGCACTTGAGAAAGGGACCAGGGCATAGATGTATCTCTGCATCTCAGTTTAATGCCTCATTAATACTTTGTGATTACACCCATTGTAACTATGGCAACCTCTTTGGGGTAAGTGGGACCCTCTCCCTTACTCCTATCAAGAAAGGAAGCAATGAGATGGGTTGAGAAATCAAATCAGCCAGGCTTCTGGGAACTCTAAAAAGCTGAAGACCTCGACGCTGTCAAGACTTGAAGTAGTCGTGAGACTCCTGGAAGGGGGAGGAGGAAATTTCTTTTTTTTTTCTCCCCCTACTTACTTTTGCCCTGCAGCTTCGAAGGGGAGTCAGTGGACCAGGCTCAATGTTTTTACTGTGGAGCAGAGACACACACACTCCAGACAGTCATGGACACAGAGAGAGCGTGAGAGCAGCTTCAAGGATCCATCGGTCGGTCTGTTAGTCAGCTAGTTGATAAACATTTAAACATTTATTTGTTGCCTACTGTGTGCTAGACGCTGTGCTAACTGCTAGGATACAAAGAAAGATAAAAGACAGTCTCTATTCTTAAGGAGCTTAGAGTCTAATAAAGGAGACATCAAGGAAACCACTGCGTACAAACAAAGTATATATAAGATACACTGGAAATAATCAGCAAATGGAAGGTACTAGGATTAAGGAGGACTGGGAAAGGAGTCTTGTAGAAGGTGAGATTTTAGCTGGGCTTTGGAGGAAGCCAGGGAAGCCAGGAGGCAGAGAGAAGGAGAGAGAACATTCCAGAATGGGAGACAAACACCAGGGCCCAAAACACCAAGGTCTGGGAGATTATTTTTTTAAACTCTTACCTTCTATCAGAATTAATAATAAGTACTGGTTCCAAAGCAGAAGACTGTTAAGGAGTAGGCAATTGGGGTTAAGTGACTTGCCCAGGATCACACAGCTAGAAGTGTTTGAGGCCAGATTTGAGCTCTTCCAGAATCTGTGTCCAATCCATATTTTTCTTTTGGACTTCGCATGTCTTTGCTTTGCTTTCACTGTCCCCTTCAGTGTCTGTACCTTGGCTCTTTCTCATTTTTCCTTTCTAATTCTGGTTTTCCGGGGAGTTCTTAAACTTCAGTTCATCCCTGGTGCTATTCTCAGCTTATTTTCTGGGTTTTTACCAGTTTTAGTTCTGGGAGGATGATGTCCTTGAGGCCGGATTTGCAGAGCCTTCTTTCATATCAAGATGATTTCTGAAGGGGAAGGGAATAAGCATTTATTAGGTGCCTACTATGTGCCAGGCACTGTGCTAAGTGCTTTACAAATATTATCTGATTTAATCCATTATTATCCCTTGTTCCAATATTATCTCATTTGATCCCAGGTTTGGGAGCCAGGGACAGCCTGAGGGGTGTGTGACAAGTGAGGAAGATTAAGCTGGCATTGGTCTTTGGGGAAGATGAGGATGAGGGGAATCTGTAGGACAGAAACATGCTTTGGAAAACATAATCAGTAAAGGGCCAGGAGTCCTTTATACTGGCTTTTAATCCAAAGCATTTTTTATTTTTGTATGTATGGAAAAATTTAGCCTCCTACATCTAGTTAATTCCGCAGCGGTAAGGGCACAGGAAACATGGTTAATAATAGATTGCTTCAACTGTTATTTCAGGAAGGCAGAGGAACTTTGGATGCTTGCATGATTCATTGTTTTCTGAAATCATTAGCTTTGCCATGAGCAAACCTTTTCAGACCTAGGTTAGAAAGTCTGCTCACTCTCCCCTTTACAAGGACCGGTTGAGCATATCTAAGGAGCATTTGGTATTTCTAAAAGTCATTTTTTAGTGCCTAGAGACCCGTGGAAGGTAATGCTGAGCTAGAAAATGGAATGAGAACCAACCCGTGCCAAAACGTTCAGAGCACGGCTTTTTGGAGTAGCAGGAAATTGCTACTACGGTTAGCAAGTAAAGAAGGTGATCATCCAGTGCGAAATATCTCAGCCAAGTTGTCATGTAGGAATAGAATGGAATATTATGACGCAGAGGGGAATTCTGAGAAGTATGAGAAAACTTATGAATGGATACAAAGCAAAATTAGGAGAACCACAAGAATAATGTGCAAAATGATCATCATGATGTCAGAGCAGAGAGGCTCTGTCAACCCAAAAAGTGGAAAGGGCACTATAATGAACTGAGTCAGGGACACCAGGTTAAGAAGCAGGCTTTTCTATATGTTTTAAAGTTGGCCAAGTTTTTTTTTTTTTTTTTTTAAAGAATAATGATAGTTAGGGGGCAGCTAGGTGGCTCAATGGATTGAGAACTCAGTCTGGAGGTCCTGGGTTCATCTCTGGCCTCAGACGCTTCCTAGCTGTGTGATCCTGGGCAAATCACTTAACCCCTACTGTCTAGCCCTTACCACTCTTCTGTCTTGGAACTAATACATAGTATTGATTCTAAGAAGGAAGGGAAGTTTTTTTTTTTTTTTTAACCCTTAACTTCTGTGTATTGGTTCCTTGGTGGAAGAGTAAGGGTGGGCAATGGGGGTCAAGTGACTTGCCCAGGGTCACAGGGAAGGTGTTTTTTCTAAAAAAAATTAATTTATTTATTCATAGTATTTTTCCATGGTTACATAATTCATGTCCTTTCCCTCTCCTCTTCCCTCCCCTCTCCCAGAGCTGACAAACAATTCCACTGGGTTATACATGCTTCATTGTTCAAAACCTATTTCTATGTTATTCATATTTGCAGTAGAGCGATCTTTTAGTGCCAAAACCCCAATCATATCTGAAGGGAAGGGTTTTAAAAAAAGGAATAATGATAGTATTTATGTAATGCTTTAAGGCTTGCAGAGCAACTTGCAAATATTATCTCATTTGATCCTCACAAGTACTCTGGGAGGTAGCTGCTGTTATTATGTTCATTTTACAGATAAGGAAACTGACGCTGGGAGAGGTTAAGTGCTTTGTTCTGGGTTACACTATTGGTATATGGCAGCTATATAATGGTATAGTGGTATAATGGATAGAGTCTAGGGCTTGGAGTTAAAATTAGGTTTAGAGTCAGGATGGGGTGTCAGGAAGATGAGTTCAAAACTGGCCTCAGATACTTAGTATCTGCATGTCCCTGAATGAGTCATCTAATCACTATGTGCCTCTGTTTCTTCATCTATAAAATGGGGATAATAATAGCACCCACCTCACAGGGTTGTTGTGAGGATCAAAGCAGATAATTGTAAATCAATTAGCCCAGTGTCTGGCTCCTAGTAAGCATTATGTAAATGCTAGCTATTTTATTATATTATCTGTCTTTCTTTCTTTCTCTCTTTCTTTTTCTTTCTCTCTCTCTTCTACTCTTTCTCTCTTCCTCTCTCTCTCTCTCTCTC
>NW_025376916.1:0-5752 GCF_016433145.1 Gracilinanus agilis
ATCATCATCATCACATAGAAATTTGGCTGCTGCAGCAGATACCCTGATCCCTGCCCTAAGAAGTGTTCCTTTATCAAATAGAAGACTTGAAGGTACAATATAGGCAAAAGGGTCTTTGCTAACAAGTGTGTCACTCTAAAAAGAGGTGAATATGTGATTTCTCTGTATTGTACAACCAGAAAGGAACTAGAGAAGGGAGGCTACAAGTAAAAAAGTAAGGATCAGACCAGCCAGATGAGGGATGCTGGGAAAGGAGACAAGTTCACTGCAGGAAGTCCAGGGGGAGTGTTCGAGGGATATGGCAGATGTTAGGGAGTCTGATGCCAAGGGATAACTACCAATCTTCAGGCAGAAGCTAGCTTGACACTGCCATGGCCCTGTAGGAATGGCTGGCTGAGTGTGAGATTGACAGATCTGGGTTGGGGACCAGAGCAAGGCCAGGCTGATTTGGCTGTGCCCCAGTGGCCAGAGCAGCTGATTGCTGTAAAGAAGCTAGACTTACCTAACATGACCAGCCTTTCAATAAAGTGCTGAACAAGGCTGAGGTGACATATCACATAACCCTGCATATGCTGGTGTGTAAATGGGGGATGGGAGAGATGTCACACAGGGATCCAGGAAAGTGAACAAGAGACTTTTTTAAGGAAACAAAACAAGCTGGCAGCTCTCTTCCCTGCCTCTGGCTTTTACATCTTGTGAGTTATATAATGAGTTACTCTATAAAAGACTTTTCTCCATATCTTCTCCTTCTAGTAAAAGCATACTTTATGGAGGACTTGTTGCTCCAGTTTTCCATGTGCAAAGTCCTCTGTGTCCAAAACAAGACATCTAACATATTTTTGTTCCCTTGTATTAGTCAAGGTGATGGCAATATTAATTTTTTAAATAAATATTTCCTTTCTGTCTTGAAATCAATATTAAGTATCACTTCTAAAGTGGAAGAGTGATAAGCCTAGGTAATAGGGATGAGGTGACTTGCCCAGGGTTACACAACTAGGAAGTGTCTGAGGCCAAATTTGAACCCAAAACCTCCTGTCTCTAAGCCTGACTTTCTGTCCACTGAGTCACCCAAGTGCCCCCCTATTAATATTTTATACTATAAGTTGGCAGATACTCTTCCTCTTTTAAAAAAAACCCTTTTTCTTCATAGAACTTTCAGATGTGCCTGGCACTGAGTACTGCAATAGGGTCATTCCAATCACCTTTTAGCTATGAGAGGATCAATGTGCTTTTTATCCTTGATACTTTATGACCTAATCAAGCCTCTGCTTTCTTAGTGGCTCACCAGAGTATATTTGGAAGGAACCAGATACAAGGAGGTTCAAGTCTTCTCGGAGCTTTTCTGAACCACAATTGAAAAAATACCTTGTTCCTAAAAGCCAAGTTAGCCATCAGCAGTAAAGAAGCAATTCAAATCTCAATTCAGAACAACACAATAAAATGACCAGTTTATGCTTAGTGTGAAGAACTCCACATAGGCCTCACCTAGCAATTCTGAGTCTAAGTAGTCTATTAATAATAATTGCATTTACTCATTAATCTATTAATAAGTCACTCTTATTATTTTACTAGAATTATACTATATTATACATTATACTAGAAGTCATCTTTGTAATTGCAGTTGATGGATTTGAGCATCTGGGATTCTAAGAAACTTCTTGAAAAAAAAAAAACCATTCTTCTGCGGACTACAAAGAAATGGTCAGAAGGTTAAAATGGCTTAAATTAAAGATGAGAAACTAAAGGCCCCTGGACAGAATCTGGATAGGAATTCATTTCACCAACCCACCAAGTCTTCTAAATGTGTCCCTCTCAATTGACCTGTTTCTCGTTCCCTTTTTTCCCCATCTCTTCTGAAGAATACAGTATATCTAAAAAATAATACAGATAGAAGCTCAATTTTTCTTTCTGAAGAGGACAAACTGAGAAGATAGAAGAATAGGAATTAAGTGTGCAGTAGGTACTTTTTATTTGAAGGAAAGGAAAGGCATCAGGGAAGGAGGTTCAAAAAATAAAAATGATGACCAATGGTGCAAAAATTGTTCCTAGCAGGGGGCAGCTGGGTGGCTCAGTGGATTGAGAGCCAGGCCTAAAAACAGGAGATCCTGGGTTCAAATCTGACCTCAGACACTTCCCAGCTGTGCGACCCTGGGCAAGTCACTTAACCCTCATTGCCTACCCTTACCACTCTTCTGCCTCAGAACCAATACACAGTATTGATTCTAAGATGGAAGATAAGGGTTTAAAAAAATTGTTCCTAATATATGCAAAGCACAGGGATTATAGGCCAGGAATCTTGGGTAGGAAGAATAAGGGGTGGCAGAGTAGAAGGATAAAGTAAAAGCCGAGGTCTGGTAGTGCTTGATATGAGGCCCCATTTTGACCATCTCTGAATATCCAACTACCATCCTTCTTGAACCTCTGCCTGATTCAGCCTTGCCTGGCTTTAAAGTGTAGATCTGGCCTTTGATCATCCCCTTGACATGATCTTCATCATCCCTGCCTGCCCATATTTCTGCCTGGCCAGGCTGATTTCTGACTACCCAGACTCCTTGCCTGAGTTCTTCATCTTGCCATCTGTCTCATTTTGAAATGGGCTAAGGATCTCCATGTATGTTTCTGTCCTCCATTCTTTTTTTTTAAACCCTTAACTTCTGTGTTTTGGCTTCTTGGTGGAAGAGTGGTCAAGGTGGGCAATGGGGGTCAAGTGACCTGCCCAAGGTCACACAGGTGGGAAGTGTCTGAGGTCAGATTTGAACCTAGGACCTCCCGTCTCTAGGCCTGACTCTCAATCCTCTGAGCTATCCAGCTGCCCCTCTGTCTTCCATTCTTAATCAAAGTCTTTCTATCCAAAGAGGATCAGAGAGGAGTAGTTAGGACTAGAAGTTCAATTAGTTGGAGAAACACAATGGATAACAGGACCACCAAGCAATGGATAAAAGGTCGGTAAGCCGAGGAAAAGATGCGGATGTTGCAAGTCCAAGTGGTGAGGATGCTCTACTCCGAGCCTAGCCATTCTATGACCACAGGAAAGGGGCAAAAGGAAATTGCGGTATAATAAGGAATCTGGGGCCCAGATCAGAATAGCCATACTAAGGATGAAGGGAGAGGGAATGAAGGTTAAGTAGGCAGACAGACGTCAACATCTAGGGGCTGAAACAGCCAGCGGGGTCCAATGCGAGGGAGCAAGGCCACAGTCAGAACAAGGTTATGGGGCAGGTGCATTCAAATCTAGTCTCAGACACTTCCTTGGGCAAGTCACTTAATTCCAATTGCCTAGCCCTTAGCCCTCTTCTGCCTTAGAACAAATACTTATTGATTATAAGACAGAAGGAAAGGGTTTAATGACAAACAAACAAACAAAAAAGAACAAGGTTATGTTCTCCATCCAAGAAAAAAGGAAATAGCCATTGAATGGAATAGGAGAAAGTGGTGGTCAGAAAAGAGGCGCCCATCTCCTGAATTCCATACAGCTGCATAAAACAACTGTTCCCCAGTATTTGAATGGGTAGTTGTAGCTCAATGGAGTTCATGAGCCACAAGATAAACCTCAATTTTCCAATCTCAAATCTCTTATATAATTTTATTAATTTGGGGGTAGGTAGAAGGGCAGAATCTCATTGCAATAAAAACATCACAGACTCCTGATGATTAGATCAGATCTTCATACAAGGGGTTGAAGAGTCAGACTTTCCTCATTGTTCAAATGTTATCAGTGTTAAAGAAAGCCTTTCTAAGAAGCAGCCTAGCACAGTACATAGAAACCTAATCTTAAAGTCCACAAGACCTGGGCAAATACTATGGGAAAATCATTTACCTGTTCTAAGCTCTACCAGGTAGCTCAGTGGCACAATGGATTAAGGACCAGGCCTGGAGTCAGAAGGTTCTGGTTTCAAATCTGATCTCAGATACTTCTTAGCTGTATGACCCTGGGCCAGTCACTTAACTCCAACTGCCTAGAGTTTGCCTTTGAATTCTGTCTCAGAGTTGTTATTTTAAAGTAAGGGTTTAAAAAAATAAAAATAAAGCAAACTCCAAGCAAGTTTCTAGAACTCTAAATTACATGTGAGTAAGGAGTTTTGATACCAGGAGTCCTGATCCCAATATGCTCAGAGTCTGAGATGACAATAATAATCATAATAACACAATTTCCAAGCACAACAGCAATTACTCAAAATTTTGACTATACATTCACGTATTCCTTGTATTAAGATTTAACCCAGTTCCCCCCACCTTCCCTTTCTGACTAGGACAAAATTTGTTCCAATATCCAGTCATTGGTTTTAATACAAAGGAACCAACTTTCTTATTTATTCTTATACCACCAATGAAAGGTTTGAAAAAAAATATTATTCACGTATCCTTAAAAATCTATGTTATAAAATCACTTACTTTCTGTCTTAGTAACAACTCTAACATAGAAGAGCAAGGGAGAGGCAATTGGGGTTAAGTGACTTGCCCAGGGTCGCACAGCGAGGAAAAATCTGAGGCCAGATTTAAACTGAGGTCCTTTTGACTCCAGGCCTGGTGCTCAATATATTCACTGTGCAATCTAGATGCCCTTAAAATCTTTTTTATTAAATACACTAGGAAAAAAAATCCTTTGGCTCAACAATTCCCAAATCCTGGGCAAATACTTTTAAGGAAATTTAAGACAAAAAGGTCCAATATATGCTAAAGCATTCATAGCACCACTCTTTGTTGCAGCAAAGAACTGAAAATAAATTGAGTGCTCATAAACTAGAGAATGGCTAAAAAATAAACAAACTATGGTATATTAATGTAATGGAAAGAAATACCAAATATGAAGAATTCAGAGAAATGCAATGAGCTCTGTATGGCGTGCTAATGAGTAAAATAAACAGAACCAAGAAAACAATATACACAATGACTACAACAATGTAAGTGAAATAAGAACTAAAAGGAAGACTATAATGGATAAAAGTAATGAAGGTCCCAGGAAAGAGAAAATGAAACATACCCTTCCCTAATGGCAGAGGTCAGGGGTACACTGACATGGATTTTCTGTTTGATATTTGGCTTGTTTACCTTTGTCACAAAATAGGGTTCAACCTGGTGAAGGATAGGAAATTCCTTTGATATGAAGACAAAAGACATCCATAAAAATTATTTAAAAATAAACATATATATATAGCATACCTTTGAAGCAAAAGGAAAAGGGAAAATATAGAAAAATACAAAAATCCAGAGATAGCTTCACTTAAATAGGCAAATTTGTATTCAAACATGTTAGTTGGGGACAGATGACACTTCTTTTTTCAATTAAAAAATTATATATTTAGTAACCACCACTATCACCAACCCAAAAAGCCATTTAAATAAACAAAAGTATAAAAATATTAGGTGAAAAATGACAAACTTTACATTGTTTACAATTTGTTTAAAAATATGTAAATTATATATATATATATGCTAATATAAACATCCTCTGCTTTTGAGTTTCCTTTGGATTTGTTTGACCAGGGTACTTTTTTCCTCTGGATTTTGTGGCTCATGCATATATCTTTTATGTACTTGGTTATTTCCAAGTTGTTTCTTATATTTGAAAGTGTACTCTTTGAGAATGAGTACTTTAAAAAACACAGATATTCACAACCTGCCAGTATTTGTTTAATTTCTGGTGTGTTCTAAGAACTGTGCTTTGGGGGATATGCAAGATATGGTCTTTAACAAGTTTATAATTTTATGGGAAGTCAAGTTGAATACATATGAAACAAAGTCTAAGCCTATA
>NW_025376917.1:0-5170 GCF_016433145.1 Gracilinanus agilis
ATATATATATATATATGCCAGATTTGAACTGAGAAAGATGACTCTTCTAACTCCAAGCCCATCACTCCATCTACTATGTCACCAACCTGGTCTATAATAAGCTATATCAAATAAAATTTCCAAGGTCTATGGACCTAGACACATTGAAAATACAGAGTTCAGGGACAGGCTCAATGGGTTGAGAGCCAGACCTAGAGATGGGAAATCCTAGGTTCGAATCTGGCCTCAGACACTTCTTAGCTATGTGATTTGGGGCAAGTCACTTAATTCACATTTCCTGTTGCTTTGAAACCAATACATAGTATTTATTTGAAGATAGGAGGTAAGGATTTTAAAAAATAAAACTGAAAATATAGACATAAAAAAATAAAAACCTCAGAATCCTTTGGGAACAAGATGAAGTACATATTTGAATTGTTATTCTGACATACTAGAGTTGTACCAAGGATGTTTTTAATGAGCCTGTGGAAGATGAAATATATATTCTAATCCTTTTATTCAATACAAAAGTAGTTATTTTATTCATCTATTATCTATGGAAAAATTAATATAAAAGAATAACTACAGGATACTGACTTCTGCCAGAATGACTCCAATGAACAGTATGAGAACATATTTCTTTTGGTAATAAAATAATACAATAATAATAAAAGTCAACTTTTGGATTCAGCCATTCAATAATCACAAAAGCTGACTTTTTTATTTAAAATAATTATTTGACAGAATGTATCTGCTTTTCTTTTCCAAACACATTAATGCATGGAGGCAGTCTTAAATTTTAAGTGAGTTTCTTTGGTGACATTGATGAATTTCTTTAAATTCCAGATGTGATATCTAGATTAGTTTGAAATCCCACAGCCATAAACACAGAACTTTTCTATAAACCTTCAGTTTCATATGAAACTTTATATTGTATTCTGTTTCAAATCTTAAAATTAAACTTTTAAAAAATAGCATTATTTCTTTGTCAATATGCACATCGGTTGAAAATAAACTGCTCAAGAATGAAGCCTAAAGAGGTTGGAGTTAACCTCTACAAACCACTTTGAATGTCCTCTAAAGGCAAACCTTCCATTTAGAATTCCTTATATTTTCAATCCTCTGGGACATTCAACTCTAAAGGCTTAGCCTAGATGATCTCTCTAAGGTCTTTTCCAGCTTTAAAGTTCTATGATCATCAAAGGTCCTTGTGATAATTGAGCTTTTGCATAATAATTACTGAACTCCTTAAGCACCCACCCTGTAAGAAATTCAGAAGATTGCTTCCTTGAATAGCAATGGATAGATTATAACCTTAATAATACCAAGGTCAGAAGCTAGTCCATAACAGGGTATCCTTTACCCTAGCACTAGTCCTTCACATCTTGTGTAGGCAATCTCTGGAATATAGAGTTTCTGAGTATATAATAGTGTCTCAGTATTGAAAGCTGGAAGGGACAGTATAAAGCAATTGTACTTTACCAATGAGTAACCTGAGGTCCGGTGAGGTCAAGTTCTTTATCCATGCAAGGCTATATAGAAGAGAGAAGAGTAAACCTGAGATTTTAATTTCAGATGCTCGGATTCAAAATCCAGTAAACTATGTTATTTCTCACAAATGCTAGATGGGCTCAAATTTTGTACAATCAAACTGGGGTGAGTCCCTTATTTTTTCCCCTTTGGGGACCAACTTTAATCCATCTCCTCCATCAAGTTTCCTCAAATTCCTCCATCTAAAAGTTCTTAAGTACCTCAGATTCTCTACCAAATTTTATGATGTACTTCATTCCATTTAATCATATGTTGTCATGTACCTACCATTTGTGTACCCGTCTTGCTCCTGATACTCTAAATTAAAAGCCCTTTGAGAAAAGGGTTCATCTCACCATCTTTGTATTCCTTTTGTATACATATATACACACAAATATCTATCTATCCACCTATCCACATGTGGTAATGCTTCAAAGATCTTTCATCTCATAAAATACATTCTCTAAAGACAAAGTTTAAGACAACTTGGGACTTTTATAGACCAACTGCCTAAATTACAGTGGCTAAAAAAAAAAATCATTTCTTGGTTGTAAGCTTTCTAGAGAAAAGCCTCTCTAAAATGAACTAGCCATCACTGAGAATGTCATTTAAATACTTTCACCCACTAGGGCCTATCCAAGTTGCCATTTTCCAAGCATATTCTACATATTTAGGGTCCCTTGCACACCATGATGAAGCACTATATATTTTTAAATCATTTATTAATATTCATATTTAACATGGTTACATGATTCATGCTCCTACTTTCCCCTTCGCCCCCCGCACTCCCCCCACCCATGGCCGACGCACATTTCCACTGGTTTTATCATGTGTCCTTGATCAAGACCTATTTCCAAATTGTTGTTAGTTGCATTGGTGTGGTAGTTTCGAGTCCACATCCTCAATCATGTCCTCCTCAGCCCATATGTTCAAGCATTTGTTTTTCTTATATGTTTCCTCTCCTGTAGTTCTTCCTCTGAATGTTGGTAGCGTCTTTACCATAAATCCCTCAGAGCTGTCCTGTGTCATTGCTTTCTGCTGGTATAGAAGTCCATTGTATTCGAATTTTACCATAGTATATCAGTCTCTGTGTACAATGTTCTTCTGGCTCTGCTCCTATTACTCTGCATCAGTTCCTGGAGGTCTTTCCAGTTCACATGGAATTCCTCCAGTTTATTATTCCTTTGAGTGCAATAGTATTCCATCACCCGCATATACCACAATTTGTTCAGCCATTCCCCAATTGAAGGACATACCCTCCTTTTCCAATTTGTTGCCACCACAAAAAGCACAGCTATAAATATTTTCATACAAGTCTGTTTATCTATGATCTCTTTGGGGTACAAACCCAACAATGGTATGGCTGGATCAAAGGGCAGGCATTCTTTTATAGCCCTTTGAGCATAGTTCCAAATTGCCAGCCAGAATGGCTGGATCAGTTCACAACTCCACCAGCAATGCATTAATGTCCCAATTTTGCCACATCCCCTCCAGCATTCATTACTCTCCCCTTCTTTCATTTTCGAAGCACTATATTTTAATGCAAACAAAAATTGATTCTTAATGACTGTTGAATTAGATTATTGAATTGAAAGCCAGAGTCACAAGGAGACAATGATATCTTCATACAGAAAATTCTCACCATCTACTTCCTTCATTTCTAGTTTGGGATTTCTAGATAAAGTCTTGAAAATAAGCTGACTGGGCATGTTACCAATTTATTTTATCTAATCTCAACTGGGTCCTCACTAAGGCAAGCTAATCCTTTTGATTTATTAATTTCATGTCCCACTTATTACTGAGCCTACTTTGAATCTTCACCTCCTTAACTGCCTCTAAGTCTCCCACAATATACATCTCCCTATTCTCTCAACTGAAAAACTTGCCTGATACATGAGAAAAGAGAGACAACTCATCATGATATACCTCTTCTTCCCTTCTCTGCCTCTCCAAAACTTTTAATGCCATCCATCATTTCTGTCCTCCTTTATTTTATCACTCCATTTACTTCTAGTTTATAATCAGTGTTATATTGTATGTAGATATTTGTATTCCTATTGTTTCCTCCATTAGAATGTGAGCTTCCTGAATACAGGAAGTTTGTTTTATTTATTTTGTTTGTTGTTTTTTTATCTTTTATTTTCCATTCTTTATACTCCATTACTTAGCAAAGTGCCTGGTACAATATTGTTGGTGATGTCCAACTCTTCCTGACCCTATAGACCAGTGGTTCCCAAACTTTTTTGGCCTACTGCCCCATTTTCAGAAAAAAATATTACTTAGAGCCCATGGAAATTAGTTTTTTTTTAATTTTAATAGCAATTAATAGGAAAGATAAATGCACCTGTGGCCATCACCGCCTTCCTGGATCGCTGCAGCACCCACCAGGGGGCGGTGGTACCCACTTTGGGAATCACTGCTGTAGATCATATCACACCAATACTGTTCATGTGGCCATCTTAGCAAAGATATTGGAGTGGTTTGCCATTTCCTTCCTCAGTGGATGAAGGCAAACAAAAGTTAAATGACTTGACCAGAGTAACACAGTTAGTAAATTTCTGAAGTGTGATTTGAACTCAAATCTTTCTTACTCCAGGCCCAGTAATTTATCCTCTAAGCCTCTATATGACACATCATAAATACTTAATAAATTCATTGACTACTTGACCATAAAGATTCCTGCCTCTCTTTCTAGCCTTTTCTGCAAACTTCAATGTTGGCAAATATTTTTTTCTCTTGGTTATAGTTTGACAAATTGACTAATTTCCCATGGTCTTAACTGATTTTGTGACCTTACTCAAGACCTGCTGGTTTCTGAAATAGCCCCTTTTATAGCAGCCTTGAAAATACATTTTCTCTAGGCTTTTTGCTGGACTGGTAACCTGATTCCAATTCCTGATTGCTCCCTTTTTTTAACAGATTTTTTTACATTCTTAAGTCTGTATTTTTCTGTGGCTACTACGAAAACAGCCACAGTGGCTCAGCAGGAAGGCCTGAACCCCTCCTTCTCACCTGAAGCATGTGGCTTGAGTTTTAAAACTGCCAGTGACCTTAAAAAATTATTTAGAGAAAATTTCTATATCAGCTCTTTAGGAAAAAAATCATAAAAAGAATAGTAGATAATATTATAACAATTATTGGAAATTGAAGTTCTAATTTAGACTTTCTACCTGTAAAATGAAATAGAGAATAGAGACAATTTTGCTAAATGATTCTTGCTCAAATACTGTGTGTTCTTTATCTGAATATTTTAAGGGTGGAGGGAGAGAAAAGTGAAGAAGGTGAGAGCTAGAAAGAGACAGAAACACAAAGAGAGAGAGAATGCATGTTTTTGGAGTGGGGTCGTAATATGTGAATCAAGTAAATTGCCGTCATTATTTAGAAGTTTGCTTCAATTTTCCATTGGCCTTGGTTTATATGTGAACACAATTTTATTACTTTTTATAACCTAGGCCAATGACAATTATTTCAAATCCTTCTTAAAAGAGGATGTTACAAACTGTCTAGGACTCCCATAAATGACTAATTGGTGAAGTGGGGCAGAAGACCTTGTGGTTTGAAAATGATATACTCATGTTAATCAAATTCAATATCCTTAATACCTTTTTGGTAACAATAGCATTCCCTGTCAGTGTTCTGCTACGCTGTGACCTTGGGCAAG
>NW_025376918.1:0-1180 GCF_016433145.1 Gracilinanus agilis
CTCCCTGCCTCCCTCCCTGCCTCCCTTCCTTCCTTCCTTCCTTCCTAATTACTCCTGTCCTTGGAGATAAAGATAATTTATTCTTTGGGGATGAGTTTGAGGGCATGACAACCAGAGGGTTTGCAATGGTTCCCAATCTAGGGGCGGCTCTAGGAACCTTTTAATCATTGTAATTTCTTTTCAGAAGTCTCTTTATATTCTTCATTTGTGTGTGTCCATCTGCCTTTGAGATTCACTCTCTTTCCCCAAACATAATTCTCTGCTTCTAACACAATACAACACCAGCAGCCACTGAATCATCTGGAACAAACCTTCTCTCCCACTCAGGTCTATTGTGAAAATTACAGTTAAGTTGTAGCTCAGCCATAGAAAGTTTGAGAAGTGATTTTCTTTTTCACTCTTCAATTCAACTTAACAAACACTGACCCCTTTTGGTTGTTACCTTCTGGTGGTTGAAATTTATCTTTTATGCCAGGAAATAATGACTCACTAATCAAAAAATTTTAATAAACATTTATCAGGTATCAGGTACTATGCTAAGAACTGAGAAGGTAGACTGAAAGCAAAAATTAATTCCTGACTTCAGGGAGCTTACATTCTAGTGGAGGAAATAACACACACACACACACACACACACACACACATATATATATATATATATATACACATATACAATTAACTATAAGACACATGATGTCTCCAATTATCTTACTCAAAGATAATGCATTTCTTGCTTTTAGAGATCATTTGGAGAAAATATATCTTAATTCAAACCCTGTTGTTGGGCCAAGACAAAGGGCTACTCCTCCTCCAGAGGGTTGAACTAAAGTTAATGTCTAGAAGGTACAAAAATGGAAAATTTGAACCAAGCATAGTGGTGCAGGCTGTTTTATTACATATAATCCCAGCTAATGGGGATCCTGAGTCTGGAAGACCTAATGAGCTCAGGAATTCTGAATTGGAGTGTTCATACTATATGCCAGTAGGGTATCTACACTAAATCTGATAGCAGGAAGCTACCAAGTTTTCTAGAGAGGGGGGAGAACTGATCCATAATGGAAATGGAGGAGGTCAAAGCTTCACTTATAAGAATAGGACCATACCCATCAGTAGCCTCTGCTCTTTCAGTCTTGGCGAGAGAGAGAGAGAGAGAGAGAGAGAGAGAGAGAGAGAGAGAGAG
>NW_025376919.1:0-1361 GCF_016433145.1 Gracilinanus agilis
AATATATATAAATATATACAATTTATATATACTTATAAAATTTTACATATAAATATATTTATGTATTTATTACAAATAAACTTTACAAAGTATATATAAATACTATGTATAAATTCATATCTCCTGATACAAATCATCATTTCCTGATGGCAGGAGATGGATATGAAGAAACATGGGCAGCCTTCATTACTATTTCTCATTTGGTTATGGAAGTCTCAAAATCGTTACCAGAACAGTCTGGACTTAGAAAAGTCCTTAACTAGAAAGTTAAGGTTTGAGAGCCAAATCTTGACTCTCCAGAGTGCTTAACGAGCAGAGAGTGTTCTTAAGTGAATAAGCCAGAGATAGTACTCTTATAGCATGGGGAATGGTCTAAATGTCTTTAGAATTGGGAATTGGGTTCTAGCTCTCTCTGGAGTTTTACTGCTGTCTCCTGGTGTGACTTTAGAGAAATCACTTAACATTCCTGTGTCTCCATTTTCTTACATGACAAGCAAATTATGAAAAAATATAAAATTATTAAAAAAAAAAAAAGAGTGGGCTTAGCTAGGGCAGCTGGGCGGCACAATGGATAGAGTCCTGGGTCTGAAGTCAGGAAGACCCGTCTCTTTCTGAGTTGAAATCTGGCTTCAGATACTTTCTAGTTATGTGACTTTGGACAAACCCTGTTAGCCTCAGTTTTCTTATCTGTAAAATGAGCTGGATAAGGAAATGTGAACACTCTAGTCTCTCTGCCAAGAAAACCCCAAATGGGGTCACAAAGAGTTGGATGTAACAAAAAACAAAGAAACAAAACACACACACACACACACACACACACACACACACACACACACACACACACCCCAATTCAGGAAAGGACTAGCTAATTTCTGAGGCCTTTTTTTAGTTCAAGGAGTCTGTGGAGTTTCTGGTGAATTAAGGGGTTGAAGTAGAAAATTTTTCATTTTTTTCATAGACTCAAAAGGTGCTTAGAGTTGGATGAAATCTATGAAATCTTAAAGCTTCTTTCAGGCTAATTATCTCATTTTACAGGAGAGCAAATTAAGGCTATTTGACTTGCCTAGGTTATCTGTTCAACTCCACTCAATTTGATCAGTCTTTATTAAGGGCCTATTAAGTACCAGATGCTGGGGATTCCAAAACAAATCAAAATAGTAGTGTCTGCCCTCAAGGAGCTTACATTCTAGGGGGTGGGAAATAAGACAAACTTGTACCCAGGTTCAGAAGAAAAAAACACATACAAGGCAAATAAAAATAATCTGTGGGCTAGGGAAGAGAATTGGAAGAATTAGGAAAAAGATCCTTTTATGAAGGAGGTGGCATCTCAGAGGAGACTTAAAGGAAATAAGAAACCTTTA
>NW_025376920.1:0-1919 GCF_016433145.1 Gracilinanus agilis
CCCCACTTGTGCCCCCTCCCAGCATGCCCCATCCGTCCCTCAGGGCTCTGCCAAGGCCAGCCGGCCACCCAGGCCTGGCTGAAGAATAAAGCAGGAATCACACTTTTTGGTTTTTAAGCCCTCGCTGACCTCTTAGAATCCGTACTAAGTGGGTGCTACGGCAGAAGGGCGGTAAGGGCTGGGCAATGGGGTCCCCAGCGAGGAAGCCCCCGGGACCTCCCGTCTCCCCACTGCCCGGCTGCCCCCCTGAAGGAGCCCCTGAGGAGAAGAGGGGCTTCGGAGGGAGAGGGAAGAGCGTGTCTAGATGGGAGGCAGACGGCGGCCGGGGAGAGCCGGGCAGGGCCAGTGGCTCTGGGGTGCCCCTGGAGGGGAGGCGTCTGGAGCCAGCGGCCCCCCTCACAAAGTTCGGATCCCAGCGGGGTCTGGTGGCCCTTGAAAGGCTCGACCCTCACCCAACCCCGTGTCTGCTCAGCACAGCCCAGAAAGAACCTAAGAGCGCCGGGGCGGAACGCGGGCAGAGACACGGCCCATTTCCTGCCTTTCTGGAATTGCCGCCCCCCGGGATGGCCAAGGCGGGGAGGGGGGGGGGCCCCCGGGACGGCCAAGGCGGGGCCCCCCGGGACGGCCAAGGCGGGGCCCCCCGGGACGGCCAAGGCAGGGCCCCCCCCCTCCCAGACCAGCTCCGGCTGGCGGCAGGGGGAGGTTTTACAAGGAGGAAAATGCTTTCCATTGTTTAACGTTTCGCTGATCCGCAGCGGCGGCCCCCAGCCTCGCGGGAGATGAGATGTTATCTGGAGCCGCAGCGCTCGGGGGGCACCGCGGCGGCCAGGAGAAGGCATTAGTCATGAACACCACTATTATAGCTCATAATCGCACTCGGGTCATCGCGGGTCATTCCAGGGAGGGAGGCGGTTCTGACGCAGTCTGGGCAGTCTGGGCCGGCTGTCACTAAGCTGGGCATAACCAGGCCCAGCCTTTCCCCCACAGGGCGCCTTCCAGAAAGGGGAGGGAGAAGACAAGGTGGGAAAAGACGAGAAGGTGCGAGAGCCTCGCCCTGGGCCCCCCGCCACGCCCCACCACAGGCCCATCGGAACCCCGCAGGATGGCCAGTCACGGGATCCTGGCCTGAGAGCCAGAAGGAACTTCAGAGGCCTCCCCGGACGGTGCGGCTGGGGAAACTGAGGCCCAGAAGAATGAAGAGTCATCATTGCAGAAGAAAAATGGCGCTGGATGATGTTTCCACGGCTACACGATTGGGGATGCTGACTTTAACTGATCGCTCTATTGCAAATATCAATAATATGGAAATAGGTTTTGAACAGCGATACAGGCGAAACCCGGCAGAATTGTTCGTCGGCTCCGGGGGGGGGGGGGGGGGAGAAGAGCATGAATCACTTAACCGGGAAAAGATTCTAAATGAATGAAATAATTAAATGGATGTTTGCGAAACTGAATGAGGAGTCATCAGGGGAGTGAGAAAGGCGGCGTCTGTACTCAGGACTTGGAACTCAGGAGCCTCGGTCAGAGCTTCTGCCGTACCACATGGAGATCCAGAGAAATGAAGGGACTCGTCCGGGATGGCGCCGCTGGCGGCTGGGGAAACCGAGGCCCAGAGAGGCTGTGAGTCCCCGGGGAGGGAGGGAGGGAGGCCTAACTTAAGAGCCGCCGCGCTCACTGCTGTACCAAACAGATCCAGAGATGGCGCCGCTGTTCTGGAGCCAGGCAGCACTTGAACCCGGGTCATGGGCTGCTCGGCGTTCTTGGTCTTCTCGGACTCGGCTGGCTGCCCAATGTGCGCTCGGCTTCCTCGAGGCTCTCTCCCTCGGGGGGCTTCTCACACCAAGCCGTTCTCGTGCTCGGCGTTCGGGTTCAAGCAGAGCCTTAATCCCACGTTGCCCGGAAAGGTAGATGCGGATCGG
>NW_025376921.1:0-4315 GCF_016433145.1 Gracilinanus agilis
CTATTAGAAAGAATTGATAGCATAGGCAACTTTGACTAGGAATATAAGTATAATATAGTTATATTTGAAAGATCCATTGGGGAGACTAGTCTCACAAAGGATCTCAGGGGGATATGTTAAAGGGATTTTCTTAATTTTTCCTTCTGCCTTCTTAAGAGGCAAGAGAGCAGGGTTTCTAAGTAGATCAGAACTGACAGGCTATAAGATCAACTTTGTTTTTCAAAAGAAAGGTACAAAGATATAAGGAAGACCAAATAGTGAGGATGAATAGAAGAGTATGGTATTGTCCTATAAAATACTAAAACTCTGAATGAGTTGAGTTTGTGGAGGAAAGTTAAAGATAAGAATGGGGAGACAGCTCTCCTGGGAGGAAAAGGATGATAAAAGAATAATTGCACTTATACAATGTTTTAAGATTCATAAAACGATTAATAAATATCTCATTTGCCTAGGGTCACACAGTGAGTTTGTAAGATTAGATTTGAACTCAGGTATTCCTAACACCAGACCTACCATTTTACCTTCTATAATATCTTGTCATCTTTTAGGAGGTTTGATACTTTTGTTCAATATGGATAGGACAATAACAACTGACAAGTGATAGATGACAGAACTTCCTGATTATTTTGTTCCTGTGTTCTTTACCAATGAAGATGAGCTTTGTGTTAGAAATGATGGAACAGTTTTGTCAACAAAGGTTAACATAGTATGCCCAAGTTAAAGATTTAGCAAAAGATTTTCTAATTGCCACCAATGAAGTCAAGTCTCCTAGCTCAAAAGACTAAATCCTCTGGTTCTAAAAGATGTATCAGAGGTGATTACTGAGTATTGTCAGATATTTAAAAGATCTCTCTCTCCATTTCTCTGTCTCTTTGTCTCTCTGTCTCTGTCTGTCTGTCTGTCTGTCTCTCTCTCTCACACACACACACACACACACAAAACCAGTAAAGGCACTGGAAAAGTACTGGGAAAAGGAAGCATTAACCTGAATTTTTTTTAGAAAGGAAAAGAATGGGGCTTTCAAGTCCCAGTCTTATTTATTTTTTTTTGGACAATAACTAAACTGGTGTTGAGAGAAATGTTAAGGATAAAATTTACTTAGGTTTTAGCAAAGTTTTTGATAAAGTATCTTATTCCACTTTTCTGGGAAAAATGGCTAGATTTATAATACATAACTAGATAGATTCAGATCTAGTTGAATAGATAGATTCAAAGAGTAGTCTTTAATGTTTCAACATGATTGACATCACAGAAGTCTCCAGAGGAGTACAATAGGGGTCTGTACTTGTTCCTGTGCTGTTAAACATTTTTATCAGTGTCTTGGGTATATATATATATAGATGGTCTACTCATTGCAAATGACTATAAGCTAACACACTGGGTGATTGAGTTGAAGTCTAAAAGCATCTTGACAGGTTAGAACATTTTTTTCATAAAAATAATAACTTATTGTAAATAAAAGAGAAAATACAAAGGAAAGAACTAAGAAGAAAAGGAAGCTAGGTAGGCAGGGTGAAGAGCAGGTGGAGCTTGGAGTCCTCTAGCTGCTTCCCCCCAAGCCCAGAGATTACTCTGTTCTGTTGCAGAGGAAGAAGGAGCAAGAGGTCAACTCTACTAAGAAATAAATATGAGGATAAATGTAAAATCTTACACTTGGTATAAAAGCAGCTCCATAAGTACAAGATGAAATAGGAATAGCTTGACAGTCACTTGTCAGAAAACTATATAGGGAGTCTTAGTGGACTAAATATTTAGCTCAAGTAAGATAGTCATCTTCTCCGTTCTCTGCTGTTCTCTGCCTTAGACAGACCATTTCTGTACTATGTTGTACATTTCTAGGCACTGTATTAGCCTGAGCTCTGAGCCTTCTATTCTTCTCTTCATTACCCAGAGAATCATCCAGCCTATCTTCTTTAAGTCCAGCCCTCTTGGACAGTTTCTGAACCTAAGTAATTTCAGGGGAAGCACTGCTCTGTTAGTACTGCTCAGGACTTCTGAAAAAGAGGGTTCCTAGTTCTCCCTTCCTCAGAGAAGTATCATTTAGCTCCATTGTCTCTGAACTTTTCAACAGCATGATTTTCTTAGACTCCCCAGAATCCTTAGCTCTTCAGCTTCTCTGTCTTTCAGTTCAGCTACTTACTGAACCACTATCCCTTAGCCTATGTATTCACACTCACCAGCCCCAGGTGGCCCAAGAACCAGTTCCTAAGAGGAGGCTGGGGGAAGCATCGAAGACGCTGGCAGTTGATATGGTATTGATGGACAGAGGCAATGACCTGAGACAGCATCCAAGTGCTTAGTGCCAAGAAGACCAGGAGCAGAACTGAGGAAACTCCAGGCCTCAACACTGCAAGTCCCAATTGGTGAGACAGCCACTCAGAGTCAGGCAGCATCCTGCAGGGAGAGAAATAGAGAGTGAGGCATAAAGGGACATGAGGGTGAGGAGGAAAGAGAAAGAGAGAGAGAGAGAGAGAGAGAGAGACAGACAGACAGACAGACAGACAGACAGACAGACAGAGACAGAGAACGAGACATAATATAGAAGTTCCAAACTAGGGAGTCCAGGAACTTGTCTTAAAATTTTTTTGATAGATATATTTCAATGTAACTGTTTTCCTTTGTATCCCAATGTCTTTTATTTTATACAGTTAAGGTATGATTTTGAGGAGTGGGACTATAGGTTTCACCAGATTGTCAAAGGAATTCTTGAACACAAAAAGCACGTAGGAAAAGACACAGTGGGGAGAGACAGAAAAGGAGACATAGGAGGATAGGCATTGATGGGTAGGGGAAATAGGGAAAGCAACTTTTGAGAAGGTAGGAAGGGGTGTCAGGACTGGGAAAGTCATGAGCAGAGAGCACAAAGAAGGAGAAAGAGAAGGAATAAGAAAGGAATAGTAGAGGAATAGGGACAGCTAGGTTTAAGATTGGGTGTGATGGGATGACTTCTTTCCCTCTCTAGGCCTGAGTGTCTATCACAGCACCATATGCTTAGAGAAGGCACTCTCTACTCCCAACTTGCAGCTCCTGAAGGAGCAAAGAATGGAGAATAGTTCCCTTATAGAAGGAAGCATATTTAGAGTGATATATCCATTTTATTCATCTCCTTTATAATTTCTCCAAGGCTTGGGCTCCAAACCTGGGACTCCAGAGTCTTTTGTGAGCAGTTACAGTGATGGATTTGGCTCATATAATGCCTCTTCCTATTTTATATCCCTCTTCCTGGCTGACTTGGTCTGATTCCTAATCCCCAAATCCTAAACCATTGGACAGGAAGACTTGGCTGCCTAGCTGGCTAAAAGCTCAAGGTTCATTGGACACTTCTAGAGATCTGGGAAACTTAGGACATTTTCTAAATCCCAGAATCTTAGAATTGAAAATGATTCCAGAGACCAATTATTTTGCCTACTAAGTACATGACCAGCAATCTCCCCTAGAACCTACAGGAAAAGTAATCATTTCAGCTTTGCTTGAAGACCATACTGACCACTGTGGTTTTGCATCCATGATGTTCCGTCTGTTATCTCCATGCTGTGGTATTATCTGTCCCTCACACCTAGAAGGCATTTTCTTCTTCCTTTAGCCACTTTCAGTCTTTCGTTTTCTTCAAGACTCAAATCAAGTGCTACCTTCAACATGCCAAGCTGCTGGTGTCCTGCTCCCCAAAGCTACCTGGCATTCAATTTGTATGAGTTATGTACATACTTATGCAATACTCACTTTGATCTACTTTCCCAACTTGCACTTAAACATTCAGGGTGTTTCCCTGTAGGCAGCTACTATCTTGGAGTTTAAGGGTGAGGTGCCCATCATAATGTGCAGGTAAATGTTTGACAACCACTTCTGCCAAGCATACTTTAAATTTTAATTAATATCATTTTCTCCATTATTTTCCTAAGTCTAGACAACCAACAAAATAATAAAACAAGCCCCACTTTATGTCATTTGCAATTTCTGAGGTGTATATCTTCATACTGAAAATGTAGCAGTAGGTTCCCTCCAAGAACATCCCTAGCTATGAAGTTCTTCAAAGTTTCTTTCCTTCTCAAGTAGCTGCCTGTTTGTATTCTTGTCTGCTACATTAACTGACTGTAGTATTGCTGTATGGCTTGTATCATTGTGAGTAAGTAGTTAGAAGAGAAAAATTCCCATCTGTGCTTAAGAATCACTCCCCGTTATAAGGATATGGGGATGGGAGGGAAGGGAGATCACAGAAGGGGTTTAGGTAAGTAGAAATTTCTAAGTTGCCAAATTTTCCTGAATTAAGGTCATTCTCTCTCTCTCTCTCTCTCTCTCTCTCTCTCTCTCTCTCTCT
>NW_025376922.1:0-6103 GCF_016433145.1 Gracilinanus agilis
TTCCTTCCTCTCTTTCTCTCCTCATTTTTAATAATAACAACTACTATGACTTATATTTATATAGTATCTTAAGGTTTGCAAAGTGCTTACCATAGGATTTGATCTTAATAATCTGGCAAGGTAGGTGCTATTATTCCCACTTTACAGTTGAGAAAACTAAAAAGTCAGTTTCTAATGTTCCCATAGCCATATCTAGCTAGTAAATGTGGATGGTTTAGTCACTTTTATTTCAAGCACTACTGCCAGATAAGAATGGAAAGATGGGTTAGGTTATAGAGGATCTTAAATGTTTGAATTTCATCCTGAAAGCAACGTTAAGGAAGACTGGGACAATAATGCCCTGTATCCATCTACTCAACAGGATCCATTCCAAACCATTTAATGGAAACCAGCGTGAATAAATCCCACCTCTACTCTTCCAAGACTTCTCTAATAGTTGAAGGGGGAGGAAATTCTTGGTTAGGAAGCTTTAGAAGCTGTCTCTACAGTCTTCATGTCACCATTGGTCAATAGTAATAATAACTGACATTTATAAAGTTCTTTAAAACTTTACAAAGCACTTCACATACATGATCTTATTTTATTTCATAAGCACTATAGGTAGTATTAGCCTAATATTATAGAAGAGGAAACTGGGACTCATAGAGGTTAAATGACTTGCCATAGTCAAAAATGAGATTTGAATCCTTATCTCGCTTGGATCCAGGACCACACTATGTTGCCTCTCAGACAAGTTTCCTGGTATCTGTTCTGAGCTTGCTTAAGGAGTTTTCATTTTAATAGATAAAGGCAATACATATAGGAGAGTTGTATTTAGGGGAAAATGTTTCATTCAGGGAAATCACAGCAATAGCATTTGGAGTCATAGGACAAATGGTTGAGATGTCCTTTCTAGGAATGATAGAGTTGATTTGGTTAAAGTTCAAAGAGCTAGAGATGGAAAGGTAGATATGAGGCAGGAAGAATAAGGTCATGGCATGAAGATGGTGGAGAAGCAGCAGCATGGTGAATATAGGCTGGGATTAGATATGGTGAGTACTCACCCATCATAAAACCAGACACCCAAGCTGAGAAATGGAGTTCTGGGTTACAGCTAAAGCCTGGAGGCATGAAGATGTTTAGGGAGTGGTCAAAGATACTGGCTAACCTAAATAATCCTAGCAGCTGAAGACCAACCTTACTACCTCCATGGTTAATTACCGTCCCTGCTTTATGGAGTCAGGGCCGGATGCTTCCTGGAGTACACAGCCACACCCATTCACTTCCCCATCTCCTCTATGCCAATTTTACTATATTCTCTTTCTGCCTGCCATGACAGCTGTACTACCAGTCATCCTTGCAGCCATCAGTCAATTAAACATCCCTAAAACACTTCACTCAGCACTTAGATGAGACCCAGAAGGAGCACAAAGGACAGGCTTAGGGACAAAAAGATCTACATCTTTTTTGTAAAGAATAATGTGCAGCTACTCAGCCTAAAAACTTACCTCCAGGCACCTCAAAAATATGCCATATGAAATTTAATCACTTTAAATACCCCAAATTATATTAAACCACTTCTCTGATTTCCCACATCACATTCTCTTGCCCTTATTTAGAGATACAAGGATACTAGGCATTATAGGATCTTAGATTCTAAGGTAATTCAGGACAGCCCCTACTCTCTGTTAGATTTTTCTTTTTAGAAGAATATATGTTATGTACAACCCAGATTGACTTGCTTGGCAACTCTGGGAAGGGGGAGGGAAGAAAGGAGGGAGACAACATGAATCACATAAGTTTGGGGAAGAAGAATTTGTGTTAGAAGGGTGATTGTGAGGTTGGTAAAGTGCAGGGTCTCTGGTTTCTCTGCCTATCTGACTTTAGAGTGGAACAAAGTCCAGACACATGACCAGGCAATCCTACCTGGGTGGATATTCCTTGAGAAACTATGTTTCTTAAGATACACATAGTTCTTACAGAAAATAACTGAGTCCCCCTCCCCTTTTAAAAACCCTTATCTTTAGTCTTAGAATAGATACTATTTTAATTTTATCATATCCCCATTAACCCATGTGGTCAAGCAGTTGTTTTTCTTCTGTGTTTCTTCTCCCACAGTTCTTCCTCTGAATGTGGCTAGTTTTCTTTCTCATAAGTCCTTCAGCCTTGCTCTGGATCCTTGCATTGCTTCTAGTAGAGAAGTCCGTTATGTTCGATAGTACCACAGTGTATCAGTCTCTGTGTATAATGTTCTTCTGGTTCTGCTCCTTCCACTCTGCATCAATTCCTGGAGGTCATTCCAGTTCACATGGAATTCCTCCAGTTCACCATTCTTTTGTTTTGCTCAGTTTATTGAGTGAGCCATCAAGCAATTAACAAGCTCTTATTAAGTGCTTTCTATATGCCACACATCAAGCTAAGTGTTGAAAATGCAAAGAAAGGCAAATACGTTGTCCTTGTTTTCAAGGAGATTACATTCTCACGGGAAAGACAATCCATAAATATATTATAGATATATTGGTACACATAAGATACACACACAACAGGCATGGAAGAAATGGAGTAACCAGAAGGTCAGCGTAGCAGGATCATAGAGTTTATACACTAAAGTGAAAGAAGACTGGACAGGTTGGAAGGGGCCATGCAACAAAGAATTTTATTATTTTTATTATTTATTTTTTTATTTTAAACCCTTAACTTCTGTGTATTGACTTATAGGAGGAAGAGTGGTAAGGGTAGGCAATGGGGGTCAAATGACTTGACAACAAAGAATTTTAAAAGGCAAACAGAAAACTTTATATTCAATCCTAGAAGTAATAGGGAGCCCCTGACACTCATTAAGCAGAGAGTGGAGTATCACTGTCAGATTTGTGCCTTAGAAAAATCATCTTGGCAGCTGGGTGGAGAATGGAGTGGAGTGGAGATCTGAGGATAATTTGTCCCTTAAATTGTACTGACCACAACATAAGTGCATGAGTCCAAGTGGTGTCTGTGGAAGGGGCTGCGAACTGAGGTTCTAGGCGACTGGGCTCTAAACTTAGCTGCCTACTATGTTTTTGTCTTTGGGCTGGTCAACTTATATATTGACTCTTTTTTTCTCATCTTTATAATGGATGTTATAATATTTGTATACCTGCTTAGAGGCAGCTAGGAGAGAATTCAAATTTGGCCTCAGACACTTACTAGCTGGGCAAGCCACTTAATTGCAGCCTACCTCAGTTTCCTCAACTTTAAAATGGGGATTTTATCAGCACTCATGTCTGAGTTGTTGTGATGATCAAATGAGATAATATTTAAGGGCTTATTACAGTGCCTGGAACGTAGTAGGTGATTAATAAATATTTGTTCCCTTTCTCCCTACTTCATAGGGCCTTTGGGAGGAAAGGACTGTGTCCATCTTAAAGGTCTATAAAAATATTATTGTTAACACAGCAATCCTCTTGCATTCTTCATCCTAATTTTTCTTCTAAATGGTCTCTTTCCAGTCAAAAACCTCTTTCTCAATGGTCCAGAATGGGAACCTCTTCTTTTCCAAACTCCCCCCAAATGCTAAGATAAGCCCCTACAATTTAGATCCATCTTTTCTCCCCACACCCAGGCAGGCCCCTGACATTCATATAAGCAACTTCATCTAAAGTAAGAATGAATCACAAATGGGCACAGTGAAACCAGGACCCTACGTTTGGCCTGATCTTCTTTGAACTCTTTCGGTGCTCTCTCCTCCAAGGGCAAGCAGACCCCCAAAATGTGTAAGTCTAATAATAATAGCTACCATTTCTCTAGTGCCTGTAGAAATCTAGCACATCTATTTCCTTGAGGGTTCAGAAAGACCTCCCACATCCCCCGCAAAAGTCAGAGCTTTTTGAAGCCGAGGCAGGCAGTCTGAGTAAAGCTTCAGGGGCCAGCTGCTGCTAGCCCTTTCATCATCTGCTAAATAGCAAGAATGAATGAGCGGAAGGGTTAGGTGAGTGCCTGACTGACAGTGGTCACCCAGGTAACCATGTTCTGTTAGGAGGAAATAATCACAAGAGGGGAAACAGCTTTGTACAGAGTAGGGGGAAGGGAGAGAGGTCTAGCATGAATTTCTTTTAATTCCCTTCTTTTCTGTTTTGACCTATAAGAGAAAGGCCACCCCTGAAGAGAGACACTTTGCCAACTCAGCCCTGTGTATTTCCAGGGAATGCCTCCCTTTTCATCTTTATATCCTCAGTTGCTACAAAATCACATTATGTAGTAGAAACCCAACACATATTTGTTGAATTAAAATGTCTAGGTAATTAAGTATATGTAAAAATGAGTAATGAGCAACCAATCACTATTATGCTGTTTTTCTTTTTGTAATTTAAATTTATTTATTTGTTACATTAAAATAACTCCCTCTTCCCCATTAGAAAAAACGTAATTTGACAAACATCTATATATATAAACACTATCTCTGCTTATTCCTATGTCAGTTCTTTCTCTGGAGGTGGACATCCACAAGTCATTCTTCAAACAATATTTCTGTTTTAAAATTTTTTAAAAAATATTTCTGTTGCTACATATAATGTTCGGTTGGTTCTGCTCATTTCACTCTTCATAATTTCCTGAAGGTCTTTCCATGTTTTTTAAATTAACCTGCTTATTGTTTATTATGACACTAAAGTATTCCATCATAATCACATGCTACAACTTGTTTAGCTGTTCCCCAATTGATGAGTGTCCCCTCGATTTCCATTTCTTTGCTACCCTAAAGAGAGCTGCTATAAATATTTTAAAACATAAAGGTTATTTTCCCTTTCCCTTGATCATGTTATTTTCCTTAAGAAATAGCTTAATAGAAGGCATACAATTCATTAGATTCTGTACTTTCTCTGTTATGTTTACATACATATGGTATGTGTATATAATATATGCATACATGTGGGATATATAATATACATACACACATATGACACCAGTTATTCATATTTATAGTAAGGCTACGCATCGGACCTGCATTTTGGGGCCAGACAACTGACTGAGTTCAGAGAGAATTAGAGTTGAGAGATGCAGATGGAAGATGCATATAGGATAGATAAGAGGGATCCTGTTTCACTGTATCCCCTCTTCCCCCTCAACCCCCCTAACCTCTCTGTCCAGAAATAGAGGCAATGAAAAAGGAGCATCAGTTGAGTTGAGCCTTAAAAGGAGCTGTGGTTTTCCAGGGGTAGAGGTAGAAAGGGAGAGAATTCCAGGTGTTGGTGAAGGGCAGCTCTACATGATCTCAGAGAGAGATAACTGGACAGAAAGATAGAAAGACCCTTGATGAGTCAGTTCAGTTCTACATTCTTCTCTGGAATCCTCTACCCCATGAAGACCTCGTTAAGATCTTGACTTGTCTCAGCCTTGGATTTGTCCCACCATTAATCCTATTTATATGCTATCGAATAAAGCTGTAGAGAATCATGAAACTGTGCTGACTTGGTCCACTACAAATTTGTTCATTTTTTTACACCCTTAATTGAATCACTATTCCTCTCCCCACACATTTTTTCTCAAATTTTTTCTTTCATAGCTTTACTACCCCATCCCCTCCCCTGAAAATCTTGCCTCCTATTTTACTGAAAAAATAATTTAGCCCATTCTCTAAGAATTCCCTCTTCTCTCCTCCTCACCTCATATGACTTAGATGCCTTCCATCACTTTCCTCACTGTCTGCTCCTTCAGCCCATCTCACAAGAAGAGGTAGTTTTTGCCAAAGCAAACCCCTCTCTATGTCCAATTGATATCATTCTGCCCACGCCAGCAGGTTATTGCCTCTATCATTCCTACTCTCTCTTTCATCTTAAATCTCTCCCTGTCTACTGGCTGCTTCCCCACTACTTATAGACATGTCCCTTATCTACAAGAAACTTTCCCCAATTCTCCTGAATCTTAATGCCTTTTCTCTGAGCTCATTTACCAGTTTCCTCAAATACATCTTGTTTGTATAGAGTTGCTTGCATGTTGCGACCCATTAAACTATGAGCTCCTTGAGAGCATGGACTGCCTTTTGTCCTTTTTATTTCCAGTGCTTAGCACAATACCTAGCACAAAGCAGGTGTTTAATAAATGCTTGTGTGTGTGTGTGTGTGTGTGTGTGTGTGTGTGTGTGACAGATAGA
>NW_025376923.1:0-1569 GCF_016433145.1 Gracilinanus agilis
TCCTTCCTTCCTTTCTTTCTTTCTTTCTTTCTTTCTTTCTTTCTTTCTTTCTTTCTTTCTTTCTTTCTTTCTTTCTTTCTTTTTTGGTTAGCCCATTCAAAGCTTATTGAAAGTATCTTCAAAACAATTCTAGTATCTGGCTTCCTTTAAAGACCAACTAAAATCCTGTCTATAAGAAATTTTTCTAACTCCCTGTTAAAGCCAATGCCTTCCTTCTGTTGATTACCTTCAATTTATCCTGTATATGTCTTGTTTGTACTTAGTATCTAGATATTGTCTCCTGCTTTAGATGACTGTGTACTCCTTAATAGCAGGGACTATCTTTTGCCTTTCTTTGTGTCCTCAATAGGGTAGATAGGTGACATAGTGGACAATAGGGTAGATAGGTGACATAGTGATATAGCACTTCTGCTAGGAATCAGGAAGAGTCATCTTTATGGATTCAAATCCAGTCTCAGACTCCTCTTGACTGTGTGACTCTGGGCTAGTGACTTAACCCCATTTGTCTCAGTTCTTCATCTGTACAATGAGCTGGAGAAGGAAATGAAAACCCCTCTAATATCTTTGCCACAAAAACCCCAAAAGGGGTCATGGAGAGTTAGACATAACTGAAAAATGACAACATATCTCTGATGCTTGGCACAGTGACTGACACATATGAGATACTTTAATGAGAAATGTTTGTCATCTGATTGGCTTATAACAATTGAAATAGAAATAAGGAGAGGGGTTTAAGGTTTGGATTACACTGCCTCTAAAGTCCTCCATATCTCTAAATATATAATCATATAATTTAAGAGAGATTATAGAGCTGTAACTGTTGGCAGTGCTTCACAACTGCTTAAAAGTAAGTCATGTTCTGAGATAGCCAGATGGCATAGTATATAATAGCACTGAGACCTGAAATCAGGAAGACCCTGAATTACAATACAGCCTAAAACATGGACAACTTCTTTGTATCCCCAGGACTAAGCATAGTAGCGGTGCTTAAGCGCATGGTAAATGCTTAATAAATGCTTTCTAAAAGTTATAGTATGTGAATATGATAGAATACTATTGGACTATGAAAAATTATGTAAGAAATCATTTCAGAAAAACCTGAGAAGATTTATATGAACTGATACAAAGCAAAATAAGGAAACTGAGGTCCAGGAGGATAATATACACAGTAACAGTAATATTTTAAAGATAATCAATTGCTAAAACTTAGTAACTCTGATCAATACAATAATCTACTACCAATCCAAAGGACTCATAAAATACCATCCACCTCCATTTTGAGAACTAATAGCTTAGAATACATTCTTTTTCCTGCTTTGGGGAGGAACAGGGTTAATTCAAAACTATATTTTGTATGGGGGGGCAGCTGGGTAGGTCAGTAGATTGAGAGTCAGGCCTAGAGATGGGAGGTCCTGGGTTCAAATCTGGCCTCAGACACTTCCCAGCTGTGTGACCCTGGGCAGGTCACTTGACCCCCATTGCCTACCTACCCTTACCACTCTTCTGCCTAGGAGCCAATACGCAGAAGTTAAGGGTTTAAAATAAAAATTAAAAAAATGTATTAGAAGT
>NW_025376924.1:0-4086 GCF_016433145.1 Gracilinanus agilis
GCCTATTCCAGCTTGAGATCCCATGATCTATTTGGGCAGTTCAGAGGCTTTCTTCTGGATTCTCATTTATACTCCAGATAGGTGATTTTGCCAGATAAATGCCTATTCCAATAAAAATAGCCATGGCTAAATCATCCCTTATGAATTCACCGAGATTGTTTCTTTTCAGGCCATGATGCCAAATGTGAAGACTTAGAAAGGGCAGGGGGATCTAGATTGAGAGACATTTTTTAGAATTTACCTTTTTTTTGCTTCCTAAAGATTTGCCTGAGCCATATACTCTTTATTTTCTTTCTTTACTTCTGTGAAATATTGAGTAAAGTTTTATTTCAACCCCTTTGTTTTTCCACTAAAGTAAGTTAAGGGAAGAAGGGGTGGTGTTGCCTGAGTTTGAGGAACTAGAGGATGGTAAGAACCCCAAAAGTACTGAAGAGAGAGGGGCTGGTGGTAGCTACCAGGTAATTTTTCAAAGTATCCCAGAGAACGAGCCTGGGTTCATCAATGCTATTTCCTTGTTGCCCCAAGGTGTTTTCTTACATCCTTGGGATCTGCGGCCCCCATCTGTACCCTTCATCATCTATCAATATGGTCTCAGTAAAGCAGGCCTTTTTAAATATGAGACCCAACAAAACAGTATATAAATCTATAGCCTCTCAGGTATCATCAAGGCATCCTCAGATTATTTTGAATTATGACAACATTCCCTTTTATTAGTGCAAACATCTCTTCTCATCTTGCTAACCTCTGAGGCCATCCTGATAGCCCTGAACCTCAGGCCTGCGAGGGGCTCAGGACACCCTAAATTCTAAGCCCTGGAGAATGCATAATGGCCAAGAGCTCACAAGCATCATAGTGAATGAGGATGAGGGCTGCCCAGACTATTTAAGGTCTCCTAAGAGTTGCCCTCTCCCAGGATTCCCTGTTGACCTGAGCCACCTTCTCTGGGCCAGGATGCAAAGATCCTTCTCTAATGTTCTTTCATAAAGGAATTTGCTCTGGTTCACCATTTTTTCTAAACCTTACCTTCCATCTTAGAATCAATACTATGTATTGGTTCCAGACAGAAGAGTAGTATGGGCTAGGCAGTGGGGGTCAAGTGACTTCCAGTCACAGCTAGGAAGTGTCTGAGGTCAGATTTGAACCCAGGATCCCCCATCTCTGGATCTGGCTCTCAATCCACTGAGCCACCTAGCTGCCCACTCTGGTTCACCTTTTCAAGAAGATGGAGCTCATTCCCTGATCTGACCAGTTTCAAAGGGTATGTGGACATGTGTTCACTGGCTAGGGAGTGCAGAGAGAAAGGGTAGTAAGGCACGGTCCCCAAATTCTCTATCCCATCTCTGGTCTCTCCTTCAGAGTGACATTTTTTTTAAACCCTTACCTTTTGTCTTAGAGACAATACTGTGTATTGGCTCTAAGGCAGAAGAGTGGTAAGGGTAGGCAATGGGGGTTAAGTGACTTGCTCAGGGTCACACGGCTGGGACGTGTCTGAGCTCAGATTTGAATCTAGGAACTCCCATCTCTAGGCCTGACTCTCCATCCACTGAGCCACCCAGCTGCCCCCTCAGAGTGACATTTTACAAAATGTCACCAATCTCCATGAGCTTTGCCTTTGGGACCTTCCCCCTGGGGATCAAATCTGGAGAACATTTTGCCAGCCACACTCATGTGCTCTCTTTCCTTGCCCTGACCCAGACTGACAGCTCTCTGAGGGCAAGGACTGAATCTCCTTTATCAGAAGGAGGGATCCTTCTTATCCTTGAAGACAGACTCTTTTTCTCCCATCATCCTGGGAGATCCTTAGGGAGAGGGGCTGTGTTTCCTCCATCAGACTGGGAGCTCCTCACCCTTAGAAATAATTTCTCCTTCATCCCCCTGGGAACTCCTAGAGGGCAAAGACCACCTCTACTTCCTCCTTCTTCTGGATTCTCTACCAGTGACTATTACAGGGCTCTAGAAACAAAAAGAGGTCAGTGTTGTTGACTAATCCACTGACTGATCAAACCAACAGACTTAGAGATGACAAGTCTCAGAAAGGCAGAAAAACTGTGTAATTGCAAGTATGGGGACAGGAAGGGGGATGGGGGTGCTTTTGCCCTAATTCTCCCCCTTTTTTCAAATGTCCACCCCACCTTCACCATGCTGAAGATTCAGCTTGGGCACCCCAAATATCTTACCTCCCTTCAAGCATCCGTCCCAGGAAAGGCAAGGAGAGAAAAGATGAAAACATGGAGTGAACATGAAGCATAAATAAGTACTCTAACAAAGGCATGCAGGTTTATTGGGGGAAACTCCCTGAAAGAAATAATGGCTGACCTAAAAGAAATCAGGCAGTGGGGGCACTGGGGGGATGGAGCTAGGGCAGAGGGAGGAAGATAGGGACAGCAAAGGAAACATCAAAATGGAATAATAAGAGAGGCTGCCTTTTATAAACTGCTCTTCTCAGTTCTCTCGCTCCTCCGTGTAAGATGTCTCATTGCTCATAAGCCTTGATAAAAGACCCTGATCTAAACTTTGCTGTCATACTATTTTCAGTTCTGAGAGTCACATTCAGCAAGGAGACAGAGAAAACTGAGAGCATTCAAAGGAGGGCAAGTAGGTTGGAGAAGTGTCGTTATTTATGCCAGATAAGGATTGTTTGAAAGAACTGGGTATAGGGGAGCTAGGGTGGCTCAGCAGGTAGAGCACCAAGCCTGGCATCACTAGGACCTGGGTTCAAATCTGGCTTTAGATATGTCCTAGCTGTGTGACGCTGGGCAAGTCACTTAACCCCAACTGCCTAGCTTTTGTTCGTCTTCTGTCTTAGAATCAATATTAAGACAGAAGGTAAAGATTTTTTAAAAAAAGGAAAAGAAAGAAAGAATTGAGCTTCCAGGTATCCCTTCCACATTGCGAGTTTCCCCTTCGCAGTTTCCATATATTGCAGGTTGCCTGCCTTAAGGGAGTTTTGGGGGAGTTTTCTAGAAGCCACAGTCAACACGTGAAGGCCAGTGGAAGACACAGAAAGTGTTTAGAAACTCAGAAATACATAGCTTATGACCAATAGGAATTCTGAAGTGGGACAAGAGTTGGAGGGGAACTTGCCAATCAATTCCCGGAATCTTCCCTTTAAAAGTTTCTCTGTCAGTCTGACTTAAGAACCCTAAAATCAGGAAAGTAGACTCTGATCAGCGAACTTCACTTAGAAGACGAGACCTGGGTTCATTTAGCTGTGTGATCTTCAGCAAATCCCTTTTGGTCATCTTCCTGGCCTCAGTTCCTTCATCCATAAAGGGAAAATGATAGTCCCTTTCTCATCTACTTCCCAGGGTTATTGTGAAGACAAAATAAACACCGAGTACAAGAAAGTGCTGTTAACACCCCATAAGAGATAAGAGGAAAATTCAGACTTCCCTGGTACAAAGGGAGGGTAAAACAATTTTACACAGATTTTTGCAGGGGTGCCTCAGCGCTAACTCCCATGACATGGAAGGGATACCTGTATTTAGACTGATATGAAGTCCAAAGTTGGGGGGAATATGACAGTTTTATTCAAATATTTAAGATGAAAGAGCGGTTAGGCTTGTTCTAGGTGACCTCAAAGGCCAGAACTAGGAACAGCGAATAGAAATAGCAAATAAGCCAATTTGTGCTTGGTATCATTTGAATCATCACTAGCTGCAGATGAACAATGCAGGACAGCTCAGGGGTCCCCTCTTCTCCTCACTATTGGAGGTCTGCATGTAAGCAAAGGTTGGATGGTCACTTGTTGAGTTTCTTCTTTTTCCAATATGAGCTAGAAGATACAGTCTATCTATAAAGTCTCTTCCATCTCTGACATTTGTCACTACCAGGAATTCAACAAACACTTATTACTTATTAAACGTCTGTTATGTACAAGGCATTCTGCTTCTGGCTCAGATTCTAGCATGCTATAGTGGGAGGAACATCATTCATGAAGATCCAACTTCAAATCTGGTTCTGACACTTAATAGCTGTGTGATCTTGGGCAAGTCACTCCACTTTCCAGAGGCCTGTCTCCTCATATAAGAAATGGGTATAACACAAGACAGCTCTGAGGGATTTATGGTAAAGATGCTACCCACA
>NW_025376925.1:0-2404 GCF_016433145.1 Gracilinanus agilis
TTATTATTATTATTATTTTATTTTTACCCATTAGAATGCAAGCTCTTCTAGGGCCAGAGTAGCATTGCTTTTCATACTTGTAATCTATGTATAACCCAGTACCTGGTTCATGAAAAGAACTTACATTTTTTGTTCATTATTTTATTCACTGTAGCATGGAAGGGAATCCCAAGAGCTGTCATATTTTCAGACAAACTGCTGCTTAACCACAGCTATCCCATTTTACACTTGTGAACTTGTATTTGGGTATAAAATACAAGACTTTAAATTTATTCCTATTAAATAGCATCTTATTAGAGTCAGCTTGTTGCTCTGGCCTGAGCTAAAAAATCCTTTTGGATCCTGACACTGTCATCCATTGTCTGAGCTGTCTTTCCCAGCTTGATATCATCTGCAAATCTGATGAGCACACCACCAATGCCTTTATCTAAGCCATTGAAAGAACTGTTAAATGGATCTCTGGGGGACTTCACTGGAGACCTCTTGCTATGTTGAACTGATCCATTAACAACTATTCTTTGACTTCAGTCACCCAACCAATTCTGAATCTGATTGTATTATCTAATCATCTAATCCTTAGCTCTCTATCAGCTACAGATCTGACTTTAATTGTATTATTCAATCATCTTTTACATAACTCTCTATAAACTGGGCTTGGAGTCAGGAAGACCCGAGTTCAAATCCTGTGTCAGAAACTCATTAGCTGTGTGAACCTGGCCTCTGTCTTAGTTTCTTCATTTGTAAAAAAGGGAATAATAGTACCTTACTCAAAGGGCTGTTATGAGGGCCAAATAAATAATGTACATAAAGAGCTTTGTAAATCTTAAAGGCTATATAAAGTATTGGCTATTGTTATTAGGAATTATATTATACTTTTTCCAAAAGCTTTGCTAAAGTTCACATACACTATATGCACAGTATTTCTCTCATATACTAGTTTAATAATCCCTGACAACATAGGAAAAGAGGTTAGTGTGGCATCTGACCTGATTGATCTTAATGAAACCATCTTGACTTTCTGTAATCACTGATTCCCTAATGTTCAGGAACCATCTCTTTAGTGGTATGTTCTAGGACTGTTCCAGAAAATGTCCAGAGAAGGGCAATCAGAATAGTGAAGGGACCTGAAATCATGTTTCATTAGAAAGTCCTGAAGAAAATAGGGAGATTTATTCATGAGAAGAGAGGACTTGGGGGGATACAATTCCTGTTTTCAATTCTATGGAGAACTGTCTTATGGAATCAATCATCCAAAAATATTTAAGAAATACCTGACACATGTTAGATGTTCTGCTATGAATATAAGAGCAAAAAATGGAAAAAATTCCTATGCTCCAAAAACTCGTATGCTAGCAAAGAAGAGGGATTCAACTTGTTCTGTATGGTACTAGTGAGTGGAACAAAGAGTAAAGGGTGGGAGCTAAAGAGAGAGATTTTGGCTAAGTATAAGGGAGAAGGCTCTGGCAATGAAAGTGATCCAACAATGGGATAGTTTGCATTGTGAAATAGTAAACTCTCAATCACTAGAATTGTTCAAGCACAGGCTGTCATCAGGGCAATTGTAGAAAAGATTCTTGCACTGGGTGGGAAGAAATTGAACTAGCTGATCTCTATTGTCCCTCCCAACTCTATAAGACTCTGACTTAATATGTGATAAAATGTCTGATTTTATGATACCAACAATTAATGTAATGCTAGCAGGTAGGGCCCAGATCCTGCTGCACCCTTCTTCTGCACCACTTAAAAATTGAGTAATGGGAGAGAATGGTGTACAAAAATGGCTGACATATAACAAGATTTACAAAACACTTTACATACATTTTCTATCTTTTCTATCTTAACTTGAGGTTCATGACAGTGAATCAGATTCTACCTATAGGCCTGCATTAGGAGGACCTGGAAGAAGTAATAAAAAGGGACCTATAAGAAAAATTACACCTTTGAGGAAAAGCATTACATGGATGAAGGAGTTAAGCTCGCTCACAGAAAAATCATAGCCCTGAATGCCATTGCTGGTAATGGCTTTTGGAAGAAACTTGACCAAAGTCAGGATCTTACCTTGACCACGTGGAGTTTGGGTAGCAGATTGCAGTCAGCTAGGGTCAGCTCCTCCCCATCCAGAAATTTTCGCCTAGAGATCTTCTCATCATCTCCACAACTATCAGCATCTATCTCCTCAGGCAGAGGCATACTCAGGTAATCATCCAGTTTCTTTAATGCCTTTGTCAAGCCTCTCTCAAGAGCTAGGAGGCAAGACGAAAAACAATTTTTAAAATGTAAAGGCTTTTGCTAAAGGCAGTGATTATTAATTCATTTGCAACCATTTGTTAAGCTATGTGCTGGTTGCTAGGGATGCACAGAGGAAAAAGAGAGGAAGGAAGGAAGGAAGGAAGGAAGGAAGGGA
>NW_025376926.1:0-3691 GCF_016433145.1 Gracilinanus agilis
TTCTTCCTCCCTCCCCTAAGCACAGTGCTTGGATCACTCCCTTCTCTTTCTTCCTCCCCTGTCTGGGATAAGGGGGTGATGGTACTTGGACTATGCCCATCCCACCAATCCAGGGGAGTTCTTTTCCTTTCTGTTCCTTAATTGCTTCTAATCATAATTTCCTGTTTGGTACATTTACTTAGAGAATATAAGAATTCTGCTTCTTGTGCAAACATTCCACTCCCCAATCCCAGGTAATGATGGAGTCTCAAGATGGGACTTAGTGCCATAAGTCCAGACTACTGTTTGGCACTGACTGGATCAAATTCAAGTAGCACTACTTAACAAAACCTAGTGGTTGCCTTGGTATTTTCGCTTTTTAAAAGATCTCTCTTGGTTTTATACCACTTTTATTTCCAGAGAGCCTTCTCCCCATCTTTCTCCAGCAAGCCATCCCATGGAATAAAGAATTAAATAAATATAGAATGGGGGAAACAGTTTTGCCAAATTAACTAGCATATCGCTTGAGTATGGCAACATAGGCAATATCCTTTACCTATAAACTCATCCTCTGCAGAGAGGGAAAGAAGCACATTTTCTCATAGTTTCTTTAAGACCAAATTTTTTTTATTTTTTATTTTATTTTATTTTTTAAAAACCCTTACCTTCCATCTTGGAGTTAATACTGTGTATTGGCTCGAAGGCAGAAGAGTAGTAAGGGTAGGCAATGGGGGTCAAGTGACTTGCCCAGGGTCACACAGCTGGGAAGTGTCTGAGGCTAGATTTGAACCTAGGACTTCCCGTCTCTAGGTCTGGCTTTCAATCCACTGAGCTACCCAGCCGCCCCTATTTTTTTTTATTAAAATTAAATTTAAAAATAAATTAAAATAAAATAAAAATAAAATTAATAAAAATTTTTAAAAATCACAATTACAGTGTTCAGTTTTGGATTTTTGTTCTTTCTTTTTTTTTCATTTCCAAAAATTTATGTTTTGTTGTTTTTTTTTTACATTTTTTTAAAACATTTATTAATATTCATTTTTAAGATGGTTACATGATTCATGCTCCTCCTTTCCTCTTCGCCCCCCCAAACCTCCCATCCATGGCCAATGCACTTTTCCACTAGTTTTGTCATGTGTCCTTGATCAAGACCAATTTCCAAATTGTTGGTAGTTGCATTGGTGTGGTAGTTTCGAGTCCATACCCTCAATCATGTCCACCCCGACCCATGCCTTCAAGCAGTTGTTTTTCTTATATGTTTCCTCTCCTGCAGTCCTTCCTCTGAATGTGGGTAGAGTTCTTTACCATAAATCCCTCAGAATTGTCCTGGGTCATTGTATTGCTGCTGGTAAGAGGTCCATTACATTCAATTTTACCACAGTATATCAGTCTCTGTGTACAATGTTCTTCGCTCTGCATCTGTTCCTGGAGGTCTCTCCAGTTCGCCTGGAACTCCTCCAGTTTATTATTCCTTTTAACACAATAGTATTCCATCACCAGCATATACCACAGTTTGTTCAGCCATTCCCCAATTGAAGGACATACACTCCTTTTCCAGTTAGTTGCCACCACAAAAAGCACTGCTATAAATATTTTCGTACAAGTCTGTTTATCTATGATCTCTTTGGAGTACAAACCCAACAATGGTATGGCTGGATCAAAGGGAAGGCATTCTTTTATAGCCCTTTGAGCATGATTCCAAATTGCCAGCCAGAATGGCTGGATCAGTTCACAGCTCCACCAGCAATGCATTAATGTCCCAATCTTGCCACATCCCCTCCAACATTCATTACTCTCCCCTTCTTTCATTTTAGCCAATCTGCTAGGTGTGAGGTGATACCTCAGAGTTGTTTTGATTTGCATTTCTCTAATTATTAGAGATTTGGAACACTTTCTCATGTGCTTATTGATACTTTTGATTTCTTTACCTGAAAATTGCCTATTCATGTCTCTTGCCCATTTATCAATTGGGAAATGGCTTGATTTTTTATACAATTGCTTTAACTCCTTGTATATTTGAGTAATTAGACCCCTGTCAGAGTTTTTCGTGATAAAGATTTTTTCCCAATTTGTTGTTTCCCTTCTGATTTTGACTACATTGTTTTTGTTTGTACAAAACCTTTTTAGTTTAATATAATCAAAACCATTTAATTTACATTTTGTAATTTTCTCTAACTCTTGCTTGGTTTTAAAGTCTTTCCTTTCCCACAGATCTGACAAGTATACTATTCTGTGTTCACTTAACTTGTTTATAGTTTCCCTCTTTATGTTCAAGTCGTTCACCCATTCTGAATTTATCTTGGTGTAGGGTGTGAGATGTTGATCTAGACCTAATCTCTCCCATATTGTTTTCCAAATTTCCCAGCAGTTTTTGTCAAATAGTGGATTCATGTCCCAAAAGTTGGGCTCTTTGGGTTTATCATACACTGTCTTGCTGATGTCATTTACCCCAAGTCTATTCCATTAATCCTCCTCTCTGTCTCTTAGCCAGTACCATATTGTTTTGATGACTGCTGCTTTATAGTATAGTTTAATATCTGGTACTGCCTAGGCCCCCTTCCTTCACATTTTTTTTCATTATTTCCCTTGAAATTCTTGATCTTTTGTTATTCCAAATGAAATTTGTTATAGTTTTTTCTAATTCAGTAAAGAAGTTTTTTGGTAGCTTGATAGGTATGGCGCTAAATAGGTAAATTAATTTGGGTAGAATTGTCATTTTTATTATGTTAGCTCTTCCTACCCATGAGCAATCAATGGCTTTCCAATTGTTTAGATCCAGTTTTATTTGTTTGGAAAGTGTTTTGTAGTTGTTTTCATATAATTGCTGTGTTTGTTTTGGTAGGTAGATTCCTAAGTATTTTATATTGTCTAGGGTGATTTTAAATGGTGTTTCTCTTTCTACTTCTTGCTGCTCTAGTGTGTTGGAAATGTATAGGAATGCTGATGATTTATGTGCATTTATTTTGTATCCTGCAACTTTGCTAAAGTTATTGATTATTTCTACAAGCTTCTTAGTTGATTCTCTAGGATTTTTTAAGTAGACCATCATATCATCTGCAAAGAGTGATAGCTTAGTCTCCTCCTTGCCTATTTTGATACCTTCAATTTCTTTTTCTTCTCTAATTGCAACTGCTAGTGTTTCTAGCACTATGTTGAATAATAGAGGTGATAATGGGCATCCTTGTTTTACTCCTGATCTTATTGGGAAGGCTTCTAATTTATCCCCATTGAATATGATGTTTGTTGATGGTTTTAGGTATATACTGTTTATTATTTTTAGGAAAGGTCCTTCTATTCCTATACTTTTCAGTGTTTTCAATAGGAACGGATGCTGTATTTTGTCAAAGGCTTTTTCAGCATCTATTGAGATAATCATGTGATTTTTGTTTGTTAGACTGTTGATATGGTCAATTATGTGGATGGTTTTCCTAATGTTGAACCAACCTTGCATTCCTGGTATAAATCCCACTTGATCATGGTGGATGATCTTCTTAATTACTTGCTGGAGTTTCTTTGCTAGTATTCTATTTAAGATTTTTGCATCTATGTTCATTAGGGAGATTGGTCTGTAGTTTTCTTTCTCTGTTTTTGATCTCCCTGGCTTTGGAATCAGTACCATATTTGTGTCGTAAAAGGAATTTGGTAGGACTCCTTCTTTGCTTATCATAGCAAATAATTTGTATAGTATTGGGATTAGTTGCTCTTTGAATGT
>NW_025376927.1:0-1136 GCF_016433145.1 Gracilinanus agilis
CATATTTTAAAGATATAACTATAATAACTAAATTTTAACTCTTACATAGCCAACCTGTGGTACCTGACTGGCAGTGTAGTTCAGAGAGTCCTACGTCTTAACATATGTTAAGCGTCGCAGCTTCGATTCTCACACTGAGTTCAAGTCCTTAGTGTTGGCGTGGGAGTACCTCAATCCCATCTGTATATGTATGTTGTCTTTAACCTTGTGCTCCTTGGCACTGTGCAGATGTTCTCATCAATCCCATTGGATTGGTCAGTCGGTCTCCATGACCTTGTGCTTTTCTTACCACTATTAATGGCTCATGTGTTCCCTTTTCCTGGAATTAGACAGAAGCATTAATCACAGTCCCATAACATTTAACAATACATGGCAAGTTCTTGGAGTCTAAACCTTGTGAGTAAGCAGTAATATTACAGCAAATATATATATATATATATGCATATGTATATGCATATATATATTAAAATTATAGCATTGCAAAAAATAATGAAAACATTAAGTGATTATATGTACTCAAGTATAAGAAATGAGAAAAAAGACAAAAATATCAATTATTCTATTAAAAGATATTAGGAAAATCAGTAAGAAAATTAAAATAAAATCAGGGAAAGAATCAAGACAAACCAATGATTCCAAAATTAGCATCCATGAGTTTATGAACTGTTATCTCCAATGCAGGTAACAGGAAACAGTCAATCAGGTTCAATAGAAGATGCCCTCTTTACATGTGAGCAATGAATCCAAGAGTCCTTTACTCCGATCTTTATAGCTGTTGGGGTGGTTAGTAAAATTTCAAACGGGCCATCCCATGAAGGCTGGGTTACCCCAGTGCGCTGGAAGTTCTTTATATACACTTTGTCTCCTGGATTCAGGTCATGAAGTGAAAAGTCTATTGGTCCTGCTTGTACTGCAGTTCCAGATTCATGGAGTTCATGCAGTTTGTGCTGCAATTCCTGTATATAGGAAGCAATAGAAGTATCTCCTCCTAATAGTGATGTATATGCAGGGGGAAAAGGCTTAGCCTGTATAGGAAGATGTCCAAAAAGCATCTCATATGGTGAGATGTGTAGATCTCCCCTAGGTCTACTTCTAAGATAAAATAGAGCTAGAGGGAGAATTTCAGGCCATTTTAG
>NW_025376928.1:0-3849 GCF_016433145.1 Gracilinanus agilis
CCTACTCATCCCCATGTCTTGGGGGAACACCTACACAGGAAAAGAATCCTTGTCCGTTTTACTTATTAACCAAATTCTGTAAAAAAAGAAAAGACATATGTGGGCATTATTAAGAACAAAAATAATCCAAAAACATTGGATGGAATCTCTCTACCCAGATCCTAGACATAGGAATACACAATAATTCTCCCAAATATACAGGAATTGGTTAGGGCCCTTCTAATCCAGAGCCCTGATGTAGGAATTAATACAGTATATGAAAAATAAATCCTCACAGCCTTGAAGGTTATATATCATCTTAGAACCCTAGGGTTAGGACTGCAAAGGAATCTAAGAGGTCATCCAATCCCATAACCTTATTTTATAGATAAAGGAAATGCCTAGAGAACTGGGACAGCGAACATAGAGCCCTATGAGAAGGGCCCTTTAGGTCTGGTAATTCCTTATACTGGAGATGAGTAACCCTTGGTTGTGGAGAAGTTCTTTGGGATTCCTCTCCTTGATCCCTGACCTTGGCACTAATAGGACCTGACTTTGAAAGCTAGCCCTTCTCATCCTCAGGGATGGTAGCAGAGGGATAACAGAAAAATTGTATGGGGTCCAGAGAACAGCAGTATTGAAGCTGAAGAGCAGAAGTCATAGAGAAGTAGTAGTTCTCATGAGGTGATTAATGTTGAGGCTGTGTGGGCAGGTCACGTAAGGGTCCTGTCTATGTCATAGAACCTCCCCTCTCCTCATCGCAGACTCCAAGGCAGTGATTCTTCATTTTTCCTTCCCTTTGTTGTCTTGTCTTCTCTCTCTCTGGAAAGAGAACCTGAACTCTTTTGTGCTGTTAAGAAAAAGTTTGTTTTTCTTTCTTTCTTTAAATATAACTTTGGCTTTTAAGTCAGGGATGTGAGGAAAGCTGTTAAACACTTGTATGACTCATCTCCATACATTACTGGGAATTCAACAAAAAGTGATTGGTGGTTGTATCCTGGGAGAAGAAAGATAGATAGGGACCTCTGGTACTTTGCCAAATTGCTCTCTCTGGCTAGGGCTCAAAGCTGTCGAAGAGAACTATTGATCAATTTTTATGACTTATACAAGGGCAAAGAGAATATTTAATGCCTGGTCCTTCTAAGGCAGTAAGTTAGAAAAGACAGGTGGTTGCAAATAGTTGGGCTCGCTCTGAGATGGGGTTTCCACCATCTTCCCAAGCTATTCCTATAGAGGGGAGTATTATCCTGGCACACAATAAGATGGTGTGATGGTAAGAGTGCCTTCTAGTCTTCTGTGTCTGCTAACCACCTTGGCCCAACACCATTATCCCTTCTCTGAATAGAACTACACTGGACATCAACTCCCACTGCTAGATACACACAAAAACATGTGGAACACTAGTCCTTGTGCAAGTTCACCATTTGCTTTGCTTGTCACTGGTTGTGAGAGGTTATAAAGGTCTTCGCCATTTCTGTTGGATGACAGCTTTTCTAATATATTCTTAGATTTTCAAGTCAGTTGACTATCATTTATTAAATACCTACTGTGTGCTAAGCACTGCTAAGTTCTGAGGATATGAGGAAAGGCAAAAAAACCAACCCCCCAAAAGCAAATTTGCCAGATAGAGATACCATCGGTTTTGACTGAGATTGCTTTAAAAGGCTGTATCATAAGAAAGCATGGTAGCCATCCTCTCTTCAGTCACTAATCTTATGGAGCATCATCTAAGCAATCCAATCTTCTTAGAAATATGAAAGGTTTCTTGAGCATCTTCCCTTTCCTTTGGGGGATCCCCAAACTGCAAAATCATTGGTTGGCATGACCTTTATAAAATCATCCCAGAAGAGGTCTATATTGGTTAGAACAAGTTGACTCTCTAGAGAGGTAATCATTCATTCAATTAAATATTATTAAGCTCCTACTGTGTGCCAGCCACTGTGCTTTGGAACTGAGGAATACTAAATGAAACAATCTCTGATTCCAAAGAAACTCCTTTTTTTATCCTTTTTTGTTTGGAAATATTTATTCTCCCCCCAATTACATGTAATAACAATTTTTAATATTTGAGGTTTTTAAAAAAATTGAGCCCTGAATTCTCACCCCCCTCCCACATTGAGATGGCAAGCAATCTGATACAGATTTTACCTGTGCAGAGATTGCATTCTAAAAAGAAGATGAAGCTTTTATTTTTTCCCCTACACCTTGGGGGGAAAAAAAAACCCGAACAACTTCAGCCTAGAGTTAGGCTGGAGTGTCTTAAAACTCAGATTGTCCTTTCCATTTTGTTTGCTAATCAATATTCTTTGCAGGCCAGAGTCTAGCATATCACACCATATTTCTCTTCTCAGTAATTGGGTTATCTAAAGTAGATTCTTAGATAGCCTCCACTTCCTAGTAAATGCACCATTCCAGAGGGTCAAGCAGGATCCCTGTTAAAAATAATCTGGCTTAGGACTATCAACACGGACTCAAGGGGAAAGGTTGTCTATAAATAGCAATGATCAGTTGAATCTTGGACACCGAAATGCCATTTAACATAGGGCCAACCAGGGGTTTCAGGTGACTGTCATATGTCCAGTTTGAATTGCTACACGGATGTCACCAACTTATATTTCTTTTTCTTCTGGGAGTTCCTCTCCACCTAGCATAATTAAGAATGGTTCTGGCAGGAGATTTTATCTCATGAATAACCATCTGGCTCTCTAATGAGCTAACTTCTAGAACTCTCCTGCTTCACATTCTCTACTATAGTTTGCCTTGCCAAGAGAAGAAGAGATAATCTTCTCTGGTAAATGTCCAGCTGAAGACTAAGGCTCACTGGCCTACCTGGTGTCTCACAGGGACTTTGATGCTTGTTTTCCTCAGATAGACTTTGTTATCACACAATATCTCATGTCATTATTAGAGAATTCCTTAACCGGGAGATCCTAAGATCCTCCCAGAGAATAATTCCTCCCATTTGGTTCATTTGATTGGAGGTCAATAAACCAAGAGGCAAGACTAAAAGATTAAAAATTTAATTAGCATCAGCTGGTGGGTAGCAACTTGGAAGTACACAGAGAGATTCATATGTAGGGTTTTATAAAGCCTACAGGGACAAAAGGTTCCTATCAGGTGAGGTTGTGCAGCCACTTTCCTTGTTTGAAGGACGGAGTAATGTGAACCTAGGGGCCTCAGGAGTTGCAAAGATCAGGTTTGCCCCAGTGGCTATATCTTCTCTTTTGTTAATCCCATCACCAGATATCAGTAGGGTAGGAGGTCTCTAAGATAATGGAGGCCCCTTTCAGGATGCAGTCAGTGGACTTGTCTGTTGTTGAATAAAATATAGTACTGTTAGTGTTTGGGAAAATAAATTTGTTTCAACATTATTAATGTATTAGGGGATATTTTGAGCATAAAAAAATACAAGTTTGCTTCTACTCAATTTCTTCTTTGAGAAAAGGTGAGAATATTGCAATAACTCACAAACTGCCATCTTTCCAGCTCACCTTCACAATTGAACTTCAGGTCTTTGCCAGTAAGTGCCAGATTTATTATATATCTACCTTCTGGGGCAGCGCGAATTGTGAGCAGAGGTAGCTAGTCCCAACCTCCTTCTGCCATGGCCTTCCAGCCAGAGGCCCAGAGTTGTGGATAGTCCAATTTGGGGCACAGGAGAACCACAGGCTGAGGGTATGAATGGCCTCCTCCACTTTATAGTATTTATATATTTCTAAACCATGTAACATGTATGAAACCGTACTCCCTCCCTCCCTTCTTTCCTTTCCATTCCTTCCTTCCTTCCTTTCTTCCTTCCTTCCTTCCTTCCTTCCTTCCTTCCTTCCTTCCTTCCTTCCTTCCTTCCTTCCTTCCTTTTCTTTCTTTCTC
>NW_025376929.1:0-5218 GCF_016433145.1 Gracilinanus agilis
TATATATATATATTTGCATGAGGTTTTGTACTTCTTATGACATTATTTTCTTGCTTGAAGTTTTTATTTCCCTTTTTAGGTCTCATTTCCTTTTGTGATTTGTCTTCTACTTGTTTTTATCATTTTCTTTGTGATCTTTTGAAGCTTTTCCAGGTTTTGATTTTGATGCTAACTTCCTTTCAAATTTTTCTTTAAGTCTTCACTCATTTCCATATTTTTTGCATTTCTGTCTTATGAATCTGAATTTTTATCTTATCTGTTGAAAAATATTTCCAGGAACAGGTTTTTTCTTTATTTTTTGTTCATTTGGGGAGATTTTTTTGAGACTTTAACTTTATGCTGAAGTTCAGCTCCATTTCTTTGGTGGAGGGAGTGTTGTTCTCAAATCATATTGTGGTCAATTCCAGTGCTTGAGGTAAGCTTGGTTGCCCTTTGGGTCTTGGAGTGACCACTTTGTGAAGGTAGCCTAGCTAAAATGCTGTGAGGAGATCTATTACTGTTCAGTCTAGTTGTCACTTGTGCTATATCACATTTGATTCTAATCTTTCCGCCTGACCTAATTTGTCTCTGATCCTTCTACTGCTTGTCTGGATTGCCCCTGAATTCCTCTCTGGCATATTGGATTCCATTCTTTCTTCCTATCCCAGTGATATAGCCCCTCTTTGCTTTTTTCTTTTTGCTGACCTGAACTGGAGCTTTTCTTTATCCTATCTACTGTTCACTTTGCAGTTACAGAATTCTTTTTTGAGGCATTTTGGGGCTGTCTGGCAGTAGCTTAGGCAAGCTCTGAGGATTCCTAACTCTACTATCTTGACTCCGTAAAGCAGTAGATATTCAGACAAAATTTTTTTGTTTCTAAATCTATAAGAATTTTTTAGTAATCTGGTGCAGTACTGAATAAATACATTAATGTAGGTAAAATTTCCACTTTTAAAGGGATATAGAAAATTACAACACTAATACACTGTTGGTGGACCTATGGACTAATCCAACCATTTTTCAAAGAAATTTGGAATTATACTCAGAGATTTATAAAACTGGAAAAAATGGAAAGAATTAAAAATCATAGCAAGAATTAAATATTAACTCTGCCAGTCACCACCTGTGTGACCACAGAACAGTCATTTTATCTTGCAGTCTCCAACTTCCTTATTTGTAAAATCTGGGGATTTAAATAACATACAACTAAGTTTCCTATTATGTCTAAATATATGATCTGAGGACAATTAGCTGATCTTTTCAACATTAGTAAACCCAAAATTGGGGGGGGGGAATTGGATGGGCAGCCAATTAAGTTAATCTATCTGTATCTCCTATATTATTGAAAAAGAGAGGTAGAGACATACAGACAGAGATTCTAGATCTTCTCATAATTGACATTTGTTTGCACGGTCTCTGAGAACAATAGAATTATTAGAAAACTATGAAGTCACTTCAGCCAAATCTATGATAACTTAAATAAAAATTGACTGCAACACCACAGAAGAAACTAACAGTCTCAATGGAAATTGAAGGATGCTATTCTTCACTTTGTTTCCTCTATAAATTTTTTCTAGCAATAGTCTTTTTTTACAACATAATGAATATGGAAATGTGTATTTAATGATAACATTTCCTGCATTCTTGGGGAGGGAATGCACATGGATCACAAAATGTCAGAAAATGATCATTAAAATTGTATCAACATGTTAAAAAAATAAAATATTAATCTTGTATTCCACAAAATAAAAGTTAAAGCAAGTGAATAAAGAATGCATATTGCCCTAATTCTAAAAGACAATTGAATGGGCAGCCAATTAAGTTAGTCTATCTGTATCTCTATCATAAATAGGGATCACTGAAAAGTAATGATTTAGGCACAAATTGAATGGGAAGATGAGTTAGCTTGCAACTTTCAAACTGACTCCATGTTCAACATTTCCAAATCCATCTCTATTCTCTATTGAACCTCATCTTTTAAATTTCATTGTTCTAGTCATGTTATATAACAAGGTAGAATCTCATGGTCTCAAAGAAATCTAATTGAGGATTCATCAGAACATTGGGTGGAATCTCAATGGCAAAAACAAAAGTTTCACAAGAATAGTAGGAATGGGTGGAGTTGTGAGCTTCACTAGAGGAGACAGGGTTAATAGTGCATTCACAGAATTTTCAAAGAATCTAATCCCTGTTTTCCTTTCTAATACTTGGCATTTTTGTTCTATTAATATTTCTGAGAGTCTCAATATAAAATAGCATCTTATTACTTGTTTTCCTTAAAAATATATGATGGTTATTAAGCCGGTTTTAGAATTATAGTAAATATATTTTTGTGAAGATTCAGTGCCTAGGCTTTAATTTGGTGGATAGGACCCACAGAATTTATTACCTTCTGTATATGAAGAGGAATGAGATATGAATATAAATAATCTTGTGAAAGCATCTATAATATAGTCATACAGAAGATAAATATATACTTAGGAAAACATCTTCAACTGCTAATTACAAAATAACTGGTATTTATGAGAATTCCCCAAGTTGGTATTTTGTTGTATTACTTAAATAAAACAAAATAATTGGAAAATAATGAATAGAAAGGAGAACACTATTACATTCACTCTAACTGCTTATTGCAACCACAATTTATATTATCATGTAAGCTAATCATTTATTAGTATCTCTTTGCCAAACTAAGGGTACCAAAGAGAAAAGGAAATATTGTCAATAGGCATACCTTAGTATAGGGCATGAACAGGATGTTGAGAAAGGACTAGTATCTTAGATATGAGGATTTGGGAAAGCCTTTTCAGGTCTGCCTTCCTCAATTAGTGTCTACGTGCCACCCAACTTTCATTGTGGCCCCAAAAATCTATGGAATGTACAGCAGTGACACCCTAGTAAGTAATCTAGGCAGGTAGGATAAACAAGCCTGAGAGTAACTAAGAAGCCTCAAACTCATCAGTGAGTTAGGGGATTTCCTATTTCAGGCATACTAAGACTTTCCCTGGTGGAAGAGGCAGATGAAAGCAAATTGTTTCACTGGTCAAAAAGTCAGGGGAATGGAAGATTCTGGGAAGATGGAGGCTTAGAAGCAGCAAGGCTCCAGACCTCTGTAAACTCATCAACACCAATTAAACACAAAGGGCTCTGAGTGAACAGAAAACCAAATCTGACAACAGAACAGAGCTGGGGGATCCTCCTGCTGAACCCATCTTAAAAGTTATATGAAAAAAAAGCCTGAATTATTAAACTTTTGGGTTCATGGAGAAAGGAAAAAGAAAGGTCTCAGGTCCCCTCTCTCACCTAATGTACTGAGTCTCCAGGATATCCTGGAATCTCTCAGCAGGAAAGGGCTCTAGCCAGGGGTAAGTGCCTCACTAGCACAGCTATGCTAGGTGCAAGATTTTGATCACAGATGGCAGGGAGGCAGCTGGAGGAGAAGCACAAGGAAGGGGGGGGTGTGCTGCCACCACCCCCCTTTTCTCAAGGTTTTGGCATCAGGGCACATCAAACTTTGCTGATCAGCTCCACCAGGGCTTAATCTTAACAATACAGAAGAAAAGAAGTCTTCAGAGGACAGGGAAGCACCACCGGCCATAGACTGCAGTAAAAGTAGCTGAGATCATATCTTTAGCTTTTACTACCAGCTGGGAAAGATCTGGTCATAGGGCTCGCTAATCTCACTAATCTAGTGAGTCAACAGAGCAGAAAAGAAGCCCTCCCAGGACTGAATAGTCCAAACCCATAGATCCAACAAATAATCAGACCAAGATTGCAGCCAATTACAGGGGGGGAAGAAGGATAAAACATGAGTGAACAACAGAAAAATAAAAAGAAACCACAATCAATAGCTTCTATCAAGGAAAAGAAAAAAAGGAAATGGATTAGAGCAGGGGTCAGCAACCTTTTTGGCCATGAAAGCCATAAACGCCACGTTTTTTAAAATGCAATTTCATGAGAGCCATACAGTGCTCACAGTGCATGCTCCTATAACAGTGCATGCTCCTGTAACAGTGCCTGAAAAAAAATTGACTTTATGGTTCCTGCAGAAAGAGCCACATCTGGCCTGCAAAAGAGCCAGATATGGCTTGAGAGCATACGTTGCCGACCCCTGGATTAGAGGAAGATCAATAACACCAAGCAAAAACACAGAAACTCCAGCAAATTGGACACAGGCTTTTGAAAAAATCAAATTTCAGTTAACTCAAGAACGCAAAATTCAGTTAACTCAAGAACTCAAAAAACAATCAAGAGAGGCTGAAGACAATTGGAAAAAAGTAAATACATGAACTAAAACAAGAAAATAGTGTCTTGAAAGCCAAAATAGACCACCTTGAAAATGAGGCAAAGAAGGTGAAATACAACCTACAAAATAAATCAGACCAGAAGGAGAAGGAAAACCAAACAGTCAGGGATGAAATTCAGTCTTTAAAATTTGGAATCCAACAATTAGAAGCAAATGACTTCACAAGGCAGAAAGAATCTATACAACAAAATCAAAAGAATGGAAAATTTGAGGAAAATATGAAAAACCTCATTGCCAAAACTTCAGATTTGGAAAATAGGTCACAGAGAAAATTTAAGAATACTTGGACTACCAGAACATCATGACAAAAGAAAAAGCCTAGACATCTTCCTACAGGAAATTATATAAGAAAATTGCCCAGACATCCTCAAACAAGATAGAAAAGTGGAGGTTGAAAGAATCCACAGATTGCCTCCTACATTTAATCTATGACTGACAACTCCCAGGAATATTATAGCCAAGTTCAAGAACTACCAGACTAAGAAAAATAAATTACAAGCTGCTAAGAAGAAGTCATGGCATATAATATTTCAGAAACAAGGGAACTAGGTCTACAACCAAGAATCAACAACCCAGCATAACTGACTATATTCTTGCAGGGGAAAATATGGTCATTTAATAAAACTGAAGACTTCCAAGAATTCATAAAGAAAAAATAAACCAACTTAAACAGAAAATTGGCTGTCTAAACACAGAACTCAAGAGAATCACCGAAAGGTAATTAAGAGAGGGGGGGAAAAACAAACAAACAACAACAACAAAATTTTTTAAGGAACCCAATAAGTTCAAATGATTTGTATCCCTATAAGAAAAAATGATATTGGTATCTCATAAAATTGTTATTATCATCAGGGATGCTAAAAGAAGTATATTTAGATGGAACAGTAACAAACTGTATAGGATGTAATGTCAATATATACATATATATATGTA
>NW_025376930.1:0-1748 GCF_016433145.1 Gracilinanus agilis
CTCTTCTTCAAATGGAATTGGTGTCATGATTAAGATTCTAGACTCAGCCAGGGAGACCATTTTCCAAATATGACAACCCGTATAAGTCATCCACCTTCTCTACAACTCAGCTTCCTCATCCACAAAATGAGAAAGTTGCTTTAGATGACTTTAAAGGTCCCTGCAACCTCTAAAGACATGGTGGCAAACCTATGGCATGTGTGCCAGAGGGGGGCACTCAGATCCCTCTCTCTGGGCATGCCCACCATCACTCCGGCACATAGTTCACCAAAGTTTATTACTAGAAAGCCAGAGGGATATGGGCCCAGACTGCTCCCCTCTCCCTCTCCACACATGCCCGAGGACATCCCGCACCCCACTAAAAGGCTCACCATCACTGCTCTAGAACAAAGAGCAAATGTATTTTTCTGGAACTCATTTTCCCCATCTGTAAATGAGGCATTACACTAAATTATCCCAGAGGTGCCTGAATATTCTAGAAATATGGACAAAATACTTCTCTAGGCTTCAGTTTCCCTGTCGGTAAATTGAGAGGCTTGAACTAGGTGGCCTCAAAGGTCCCTTCCTGCTATGGAACTATGATTCTGTAAACAAATGAGCTCTCTAAAGATGATTTAAAATCTGAGTGTCTCTCTTCAGGATTCTTCCATAGCCCTTTCATAACCTAAGCCATCTATGAGATGTCTTTGCCACCAGGAAGACACAATGTCCTCAGGACACATCTGTCTACATTCCAGACACATCAACAAGTTCACTGCCATGGTCAAATCTCATTTGTCATGACCCTTTGGAGTGATACCCAATGGCTGCCCAGAAAGATATTAATTATAATAAACAAGGATATTTCTAGAGTCCTTTATGCCTTATAAAATATTTGGCCTATACTAGCTCTTTGGATCCTCACAAACTCTTTTAGTGAAGGAAGTATCACTCTCGTTGAGGAAAGAAAGTCCCAGAAAATTAAAATGTCTTCTCAAGGTCACATCATTAATTAGTAGAATAGCCAGGATTTGAACTGCTGCTTCCAAGAAAGCCCACTTTTTACTCCACCATGCTTTTGAATTCTCTACAGAGGGATACCAGGATTCATTCATGGGAAGGGTCTTGGGTCTCAGCAGGGGAACTCTGGGATCATTGCCTTTCCCCACAATGGACAGATTACAAGGAAATGAGTCACTCCAAGTTATCATAAAGTGGATCCTGTTTTTCCGTAGGAATGATGCTATAATCAGGGATTGTGTTCCTGCACAAAGAATGCCATAAAAGCAAAAGAACAACTATAAATTTCTATAATCATTTAAAATAGTCACATGATGCTCCATTGAGCAAGTCCCATAAAGTGGGCATGAATGCATTCTATCCATGGAATAGACAAGGGGCCCCATTGTTCCAAGATGTGTGCATTACAGAGTTGAGTAAAGACAACCTGGCTGTAGAATGCATCGGGCATAAAACTAAACTGCTGCTACAATAAACACAGATTAAATGCTTAGCAAGCATGAATATTTTTCCTTCGTATCTCACATCCAGAGAACATAATAGATGTTCATTAAATGAGAAGGAAGGAAGGAAGGAAGGAAGGAAGGAAGGAAGGAAGGAAGGAAGGAAGGCAAGGCAAGGCAAGGCAAGGCAAGGCAAGGCAAGGCAAGGCAAGGCAAGGCAAGGCAAGGCAAGGCAAGGCAAGGCAAGGCAAGGCAAGGCAAGGCAAGGCAAGGCAAGGCAAGGCAAGGCAAGGCAAGGCAAGGCAA
>NW_025376931.1:0-1698 GCF_016433145.1 Gracilinanus agilis
ACCTACTGAGGCTTATGACTTGAAAGCCTAAATCATTCGGCCTCAATTAGATTGTTTCAAAGGAATACACAGGTGTTGTTTGACCTTCAACCACATGGAGCACTGGAATAAACAACCGTCTGATCTGTTCCCAATCTGCAGCGAGCCTGGGCTGGGGCCATTTTTTTCCCCCCATATTCTCAGGGTTTTGAGAAGGGGTTATTAGGTTTGGGTAGGTGAGTTATTTACTTAAGTAATATCCTTTTCAATGGCCTCAGTTTTCTTCTCCAAGGGGAGCAGCCAGCCAGGTGTTGGCTATCACTGGGCACCATGGAAATAGGAGAAGTATTTAGAAGAAGGTGTTTTTGTGGTTTGGGAAATAGATGGGAAATGAAATGAAAGTGGGAGTGGGGGAGGAGCACCAATGAATCTGTGTTGGAAAAATCATCATAAGCACTTGCCACAAGCAAGCAGCGATCAGAACCCCGAACTGGTGACCTGTGAGCCTATCCTGCTCTTTCTATGCCTTTCGAGTCATCCACTCCCCTTGGAAGATCAGTCTAGTGACTGGGTATCATGGCAATGTGGGGTCCCTGCTTGGTGGTATTCATATCGCCACCTCCCTCCTCATCATCGTTGTCCTCATAACATTTTTATAGTACTTTAGAGTTTGAAACATAATCTGCATGTGATCTCTTGACTTTCACCACAAACGTAGGAGGTAGGTGCTATTATAATCTGCATTTTACAAATGGGGAAACTGAGGCTGAGAGCAACTTGCTTAGGCATACAACTAGAAAGTACTTGAAATAGGATTCTAAGTCATGTCTTCCTGACACCAGATTCCAGTGTCCCTTCCACATTGCAATTTTCCCCATCATGGTATTTATTGTGGGTTGGCATAAGAAATTAAATGGGAATTTGGGGTGAGTTTTGAGGAGGTTGCATATGACATGTGAAAGCCAACAGATGACAAAGAAAAAGTTTAGAAACTCATCAGTATATAGAATTGTAAGATATCAACATATTTTATCTTTAAATATCAAAAATGTACACAATTTCTTTTTTAAAGTTAAAATAAGTAAAAAGTTAGTTTTCAAAAAGAACCCAAATGCCACCAGAAAGGCAAAGGCTAGAACTATAGGAATATCTTAACAATGGCCTACATATAGTCTATGACCAAATACTCAACCCAAATTTTACAATAAGATACTTTAAACACTACATAAAAGAAAAAGAAAAAAAAATTCAGCCTTATTCCCTCTACAAAGGAAAGGCCAAGAAATTTTGCCCAGATTTTCCAGATTGTTAGGGTACCATGCTCCTAATCTCCATCTTTTGGAAGGGATACCTGCACACTGACTATTATATAAATGGAGATTTTGAACCCTTGGACTTCATCCCCCAGAAGTCCCTTAGTATTTCCCAAAATTCCTTTAAATCTTTCTACCGCATTACATGGTCACATTTTTATAAGTTCTGAGGCTCACTCTGCCTCTCTCTTCCTCTTTTTTACCTGCAAGCAGGCTGGGTCAGATAGCCGTCTTACTTTAGTTATTATTAATAAACTTTATAAAATATAATACTTAGTACTTGGGGATATTAATTTTAATCTCCACAATACCCATTGGCTCGAAATCCTGCTTCTGTCACATGATTTGTGTATTTTTAGATACCTCCCTTCCTATTTCAGGATCTTAGTTTCTTCATTTTTAAAAT
>NW_025376932.1:0-3423 GCF_016433145.1 Gracilinanus agilis
GGAAGAGGAGGAAGGAGGAGGAAAAAAATGCTGAATGTCATCTTAGAAGTTTACCACATACCACTGTCCAGAGTCAGGAGGATAGCCTAGCTTACCTCTCAATATGGTCTAGCCCTGTGATTCTATAGCTATTAGGGTGATGTGGTAGGTATTTTTACCCAAGTTCTGATTGTAGTAAGTGGCCTCTGAGGCCTCTTTCCACCCTGTGATTCTGAGTCTTTTTAAATATACATTCGTTTTCATGCCAACATGAAAGTAAGCACACCATTCCACTCAAGACCTGTAAGGGCCCGAGGCACAGCCGACTCATAGACATCAAGCTAATCTTTTTGTGGGATCACTTGACACTTTTTGCTGAGCAATGAGTTGATAAATGAGGAGGGTTGGCTCCTGTCAGGGTTATTAATGAGAAAAGCAAGCTCATGATGATAATGCATTTCAATGAAGGAAAAAGAAATAAATCGCTGCTGGGAGAAATCTATAATTGCGTGATTGCTGCCAGATTATGGCCTCTGTGTTTTTTCTGGTCTGGCATCAAAGAAGAAATGATGAGAAAGGAGCCTGAATAAATATAGTACAATGATAATTCATGAAGCCAACATTTCTGGTATTCCTGCCTCAGGGTGGGAAATATGTGGGAGCCAGTGCAGTGACATCTTTCCCTGCCAGCCCTTTGGAAGTAATCTGGCATAAAACAAAATGTACAGAACAAAAGCTAACTCATGTGGCCAGCATCTAAAGGTTTCAATAAGCAAACTCTTATGTCTCTCTAACTCATATTTGGATTGGCTATGTCTGTTGGCAAGGAGTGTCTTGGTCCTGGAAGACATAGCAAAGTGCTTGGCATACTTAAATGTGGCTGTAGGTGTCTGAAAAAATGACTGTAGAAATGGAACTAACAAATTGTGCAACTTTTTCAGTAATTTACTACTAATAGCAATAGGAATTGGACCTATGATTTCACTGGCATAGGGAGTGAAAAGGAGAGAAAATTCCTTCTGCAGTTACCTCAGTATCTTTTTGGCAACTTATATTCTTCTTCTTTTTAATGGGATGCTCATTTATTATTATTTTTTAGCATTAGTTTTTTTTCTTCAAATTTTGGATTCCAAATTCTCTACCTCATCCCTCCCTGAGACAGTGAGCAATCTGATATTGATTTTACATAGTTGTCACTTAAATTCTTAGAGACCTGCTTAGAACACAGGTAATTTAGATGACATGCCCAGAATAGCCCAACAAGTGAATCGAATGTTGGCATTCAAAGCCATACCTTCTGGATTCTGAGGTCAGCTTTCTAACTAGAATGCCACACTTCCCCCTTTATTATTATCTCAATAGCTCATATTTGTGAGTTTTCTAAACTGACAAACTTTATTTGCCTTATTTTGTCATACTTCCTCCAAATAACCTTGTAAGATAGGTGCTTTCTTCATCCCACTTTTACAGATGAAATAATAGGACATCAATTAATGATTTGCCCAAGGTCACACAGCTAGTAAATATCTGAGGTTAGTTTTCTATCCATGATGACATACTTCCCCCTTTATTGTTACTATTAATGACTCATGTTTATAGGTTTTAGAAACCTATAAACTTAAAGATTTACTCAATGCTTTGTCTTATTTGGCCCTTGGGACAATCCTGTGAGATAGGTGCTATTTTTATCTCACTTTTACAGATGAAATACTAAGACATCAGAGAGATTAATGACTTGCTCAAGGTCTCATAGCTAGTAAATGTCAGACTCAAAGCCAAGATTTCCAGATTCTAAGATCAGCCCCTGCCCACTAGACCAAAATGTCTTTCCTAGGTCAGAAAAGAAAAAAAAAATCAGTTTTGTGGACACACACCATAGAGTCAGCCAGAATAGACAAATCTCAGGGATCATGTAGTTTATCCCCCTCATCAAGGAAGGAAGGCTTCTAAAAATGTCTTTTTTTCTTTATTACCTTCATCAAAGAAGATAGGGGAGTGGGTCTTTTCAGTCTTCTTGCAATGGAGCTTGTGAATGCTATATGCCAATAACCTAGAATAATCTTGAAGACTGAGGACTTGAAGGTCCTAGAAAAGGAAAGATTGTAGTAATCCTGGGTTGCCTTTCTCTGATAAGTTCTGAAAACCCAGAGCAGTTGAGCATTTGGGTATTATGGCATTCTTTAACTGCCAAAGGTTGTTATATCCACATTGGCCCGCACCCCGCCATTTCCCTCCCAAGCACCTCCAGTGCTTATATCATTTTCATTCTGGGAAGCTGCCTAAGGAAGGAAGGAGCTTTGGGATAGATAATAGCTGAACCATCTCAGATAGAACTCATCTGAGCCATATGCCAAAAGCTCCAAAGCAAAACAACTACAACAAGAACCAAAAGCAAAAACCATTGATTGATCTTTTTCTTAGGGGAGAACTGAAAAGCCAAGGTTCATTATTCTTACTCTTCGGTAAATCTGGTCCAAGAACATCATGAACTCAGGAATCTGATATGCTTTTAGATGAGAGCTCTTCTTTTGGAGAAATGGATTTTCTAGCTACTTTAAATGCAGCTTATCCAGACATCAAGTAAATGGATGGAAAATACTTTGCCAAATATGCAGGACAGACCAGCTCTTTTAGCATTTACCAAGGGTAAGGAGGTCACTGTCTGGTATGAAATGAATTTATTTTATAGTCTAAGCATTCCCTTGCTTCTTTCAAACACTTGTAGTCTAAGATTATACTATTCTATACTTTGAGTAAGGAAGGAACCAGGATATCATCTAGTCTTACCTCATCATTTTACAGATGAGCCAGTTATAGACCAGTTATATAGTTATAATCCAGAGAGATTATGCAATTTGTTGGAAGTCACACAGATACTTAGAGAAAGAGCTCGGATTTGGACTCAGGACCTGTACTTCCACGTTTTGTGGATTTTCTTTGATACCATGCTATGTCTATTGACATATAGTACCCACAAATTTGTATTACTTATTTTTGGGCAGTTATTAATATCTTTATTATTTTTTAAATAATTTTTATTTTTTAGAAAAGTTATCATGGTTATATGATTCATGTTCTTACTTTCCCCTTCACCCCCTCTGAACTCCCCCCCTCCCATAGCTGATGTGCATTTCCACTGGTTTTAATATGTATCATTGATCAAGATTATTTCCAAATTGTTGATAGTTGCATTGGTGTGGTAGTTTCTAGTCTACATCACCAATCATGTCCACCTCAAACCATGTGTTCAAGCAGTTGCTTTTCTTCTGTGTTTCCTCTCCTGTAATTCTTTCTCTGAATGTGGGTAGAGTTCTTTTCCATAAGTCCCTCAGAATTGTTATGGATCATTGCATTGCTGCTAGTACAGAAGTCCATTACATTTTATTTTACCACATTGTATTGGTCTCTGTGTACAATGTTCTTCTGGTTCTGCTCCTTTCACTC
>NW_025376933.1:0-2408 GCF_016433145.1 Gracilinanus agilis
TATTAATTCAATAGTTCTTTTACTTTCGATTTTATTAATTTCTCCCTGGATTTTTAGTATTTCTAATTTAGTTTCCATCTGGGGATTTTTAATTTGCTCGCTTTCTAATTTTTTGAGTTGCATGCCCAATTCATTAATCTCTGCCCTCCTTAATTTGTTAATATATGCACTCAAGGATATAAATTTCCCCCTGAGTACTGCCTTGGCCGCATCCCACAGAGTTTGGTAGGATGTCTCATCATTGTCATTTTCTTCAATGAAATTATTGTTTCTATGATTCCTTCTTTGACAAATTGGTTTTGGAGAATCATATTATTTAATTTCCAATTAGTTTTTTATTTTCCTGTCCAGGTGCCCTTACTAATTATTATTTTTATTGCATTATGATCTGAGAAGGTTACATTTATTATTTCTGCTCGTTTACATTTGTTTGCAATGGTTCTATGCCCTATAACATGGTCAATCTTTGTGAATGTGCCATGTGCAGCTGAAAAGAAGGTGTATTCCTTTTTGTCCCTATTTATTTTTCTCCACATATCAATTAAATCTAATTTTTCTAGGACTTCATTCACCTCTCTTACCTCTTTCTTATTTATTTTTTGGTTTGATTTATCTAGGTTTGAAAGAGGAATATTTAGATCTCCCACTAGTATGGTTTTACTATCTATTTCCTTCTTGAGCTCTGCCAGTTTCTCCTTTATGAATTTGGATGCTATGCCACTTGGTGCATATATATTGAGCAGTGTTAATTCCTCATTGTTTATACTGCCTTTAATCTGGATGTAATGAGCTTCCCTGTCTTTTTTAATCATATCTATTTTTACTTTGGCTTTGTCAGAAATCATAATAGCCACTCCTGCCTTCTTTTTCTCATTTGATGCCCAAAAGATTTTGCTCAAGCCCTGAACCTTAAACTTGTGTATGTCCACCCGTCTCATATGTGTTTCTTGTAGACAACATATGGTAGGATTTTGGTTTCTAATCCACTCTGCTATTTGCTTCCGTTTTATGGGCGAGTTCATCCCATTCACATTCAGAGTTATAATCATCAGTTGTGCATTTGCTGACATTTTCGTTTCCTCCCCTATTCCTACCCCTTCTCCTTAACCTATTTCCTTTAAAACCAGTGGTTTGCTATTAAGACCCTATCCCTTATCCCCTCCCTTGATTAACTTCCCTTTCTATCCCCTTCCTTATTCCCCCCCCTTTTTGTTTTTAACAGCCTTATGAATTCCCTCCCCCTTCTTCTCCCCTCCCTTTTTTTGACCTCCCCACTCCCCTGTTTCCCTTGATTTATCCCTTCTGATTTTCTCAGATGGGTCAGATAAGAGTTTTATGTCCCAATGGATAGTGTAGCTACTCTTCCCTCTCTGGGTTGATTACACTTAGTATTTGTCCCTTCTCCTTCCCATACCCTCTTTATGTGTAATAGAATATCCTATTTTTCTTATTCACTCATGTTTCTCTTGGTGTCCCCTGCTATTCACCCCCTCTTTCCCATCCCCCATGTCATCTTAGATTATTTAGTGTTCCACCCTCACCCTGTGAATTGTTCTTCTGATTACTATAATAGTGGATACTATAATAGTGAATAGAGTTCACTACAGAGAATTATATATAACATTTCTCTACATAGGAATACATATAATTAGATCTTACTGAGGCCCTTAAAAAGGCAAATTTAAAAATTATAAGTTTTCTGTCTTTCCCCTCTGTTTCTTATTTACCTTTTCATGTTTCTTTCGATTTTTGTGGTTGGATATCAAACTTTCCATTTAGCCCTGGTCTTTTCTGTGCAAATACTTGGAATTCTTCAATTTTGTTGAATGCCCATACTTTCCCTTGGAAATATATAGTCAGTTTTGATGGGTAGTTGATCCGTGGTTGCAGGCCCAGCTCTCTTGCCTTTCTGAATATTGTATTCCAAGCCTCATGGTCTTTTAGCGTGTAAGCTGCCAGATCCTGTGTGATCCTGATTGGTGTTCCTTGATATTTAAATTGTCTCTTTCTGGCTTCTTGTAAGATTTTTTCCTTTGCTTGAAAGCTCTTGAATTTGGCAATTATATTTCTGGCCGTTTTCTTCTCTGGATCGAATGTGGTGGGTGTTCTATGAATCCTTTCGATGTCTATATTGCCCTCTTGTTGTAGGACTTCAGGGCATTTTTGCTGAATAATTTCTTTTAGTATGGAGTCCAGGTTTCTATTAATTTCTGGTTTTTCTGGAAGACCAATTATTCTCAAATTGTCTCTTCTAGACCGGTTTTCTTGGTCTGTCACTCTCTCATTGAGATATTTCATATTTCCTTCTATTTTTTCAGTCTTTTGACTTTGTTTTATTTGTTCTTGTTGTTTTGAGAGATCATTAGCTTCTAATTGCTCAATTCTAGCCTTTAGGGACTGGTTTTCGG